>NW_019384709.1:527795-578927 GCF_000671375.1 Centruroides sculpturatus | reverse complement strand
TATTAAAAACTAAAATTTATTTGTTTGTAAGCTTAAAATAGATTCTTATTAACCATATATTATTAAAAATGCATTAATAAATAAAATACAGAACTGGGAATAGTAATTTATAGTTTAGCCTAGTGACAAGTAGATTCGGAGACAAGTAAATTCGACTTACGTCGTTTTTCGACTTAAGTCGTTTTCCTGGAACCAATTACCGACGTAAGGCGAGGTATACCTGTATTTCATCCAGGCAGAGTCGAGTCTCTATTTATAGCACTTTTTAGTGATGGTTTCGGTTTGAGGTGACAGAACATTTTGCTTTTAATATATATGTTAGGGTGTCCCTTATTTTTTGAATATTTTTTTCTAATGCATATGGCCTAGTTTTGTTTATTCTACCCTTAAATACTCGCACAATAAATTTCAGCTTATTTTGGTCACTAGAACCCATGTTGACTTGCATCAAATCACGTCCATAGATGTTCCACTAGAGAAGTGGAGTGTATTCGCTTTGTTTGCCATTCTAACACAACTTGTCAGGCTATTAACACATATAGTTTTAATTTTTGAAGATGTCAGTGGAATTACGAAGTGCTAAAAAACACATTTTCTTAGTCAGAGAGATAAACCACAAAATCACGGGTGCAAAATTACTGTCAAATCGGCAAGTACTTGCAGTTTTGTTTTTTAACATTTGCAAAGTTAAATTAACTGTGAGTGAAAGCGCAAATCTTGTAATATACAAGTGTATCATATTTTGGGAAAAAGCTAGAATACCTACAAAATCTATACCTAACTGTGTCAAGAAATTGATGGATCTTTATCACGTGTGGAGAGAGGTGCAAAAAAAAAAAAACAATAAGAAAATTCAAGATGTTTATAAGCACCGCGAGAAAACTTTCCAAATAGATTTAGATAAATTATTTGATATTGCACACACCGATGCCCTCAAACATATGACAATACAGGAAGATAAAAAAATTCTTACAGGAACAGAGAGAACCAGGGCATCCGGGCTGCATGGCAGATGTAGATGAAAAATTGGCCAAAAAAGAAGAAAGGGCAAGGCAAAGAAAAATAGAAGTAGAGAGAAAAAGGCTCAAAAATATTTCAATGAAGGCTGCATCAACTTCTTCAATATTGCACGATTTATCACCACTCCAGGAACTATACGACATTTCTCATAGCTCTGACAATAGTCCGGATGAGCTTTTTTCTCAGGAATCGAATACTGTGCCAGCTGAAGCTAATGTAAATAGAGGAAGAAAGTATTTCATTATGCTGAAACTAGTTGCAGCCTTAGACAGATGCCAGTTGAGCATTACAGATTACGTTTATATTCTTCACGCTACAGTGGAAGGACTAGGTATTAATGAATTTCGTGCTAATGAGTTAGGTATAGATTTTGTAAATTTTTTAGCTTTTTCCCAAAATATGATACACTTGCATATTACCAAATTTGCACTTTCACTCACAGTTAATTTAACTTTACAAATGTTAAGACAACAAAACTGTGAGTACTTGCCGATTTGACAGTAATTTTGCACCTGTGATTTGGTGGTTTATCTCTCTGACTAAGAAAATATGTTTTTTAGCACTTCGTAATTCCACTGACATCTTCAAAAATAAAACTGTGTGTGTCAATAGCCCGACAAGTTGTGTTAGAATGGCGAACAAAGCAAATATGTGCCACTTCTCTAGCAGAACATCTATGGACATGATTTGATGCAAGTTGGCACGGGTTCTAATGACCAAAATGAGCTGAAATTTATTGTGCGAGTATTTAAGGGTAAAATAAACAAAACCAGGCCATATGCATTAGAAAAAAAAATATTCGAAAAATAAGGGATACCTTAATATATATGTTAGGCTCAATGAGCGATTTTGGTCAAAACGGCCATGAAGCAAAATTCGCGTCGTGGCATTTGTAAAAATGATCACAAAGCAAAATTTATGTCATGGCTTTCATGATATTTGACCACTATGCATTGTGGTGACTAAAAAAAGCCATAACACATTCTGAACGTTAACTGATGCAACCACAATACAGGATCATACGACGCACAGTGGTTTATAACTTTAAAATATGGATTATAGGCTTGAAACATTTTTATTTACAATTTTTAATGCTGAACAACATTAGTTCTACAGGTTTTCCTAGAAATTTAATTTTCATACTTAAAAAAAATTTCAAAGAAGTAAAATATATGGAGAAAAATAAACATTTGTTTCTTTTGTTTTGCTAAAAAGTGCTAAAGGTCTAATTACATATACTTGTAGGTGCTTGACATACTATACACAATAAAATAAAAATCAGTTGCTAAAGTTAAAAACCACTGTGCGACGAATTTATTATGATTAAAAGCCACCACACGTTCTGGATGTTAACTAATAATGAACAATGATAAGAAAATAAAACTTTCTTTTTCATTATGATTTATTTATCTGCAGTCATCTTATATACGCAGGTAACAAAATTATTCACCATACACAAAAATTTAACTTTGTTACTTTACAACAACATTTAATTATTCATGCATTTTATGTTCTTTCAGCGACATTTGCATTTTTATCAATACAGTATCTTTTACAATGACACATTATAAACTCTTGCTTACTTCCAGATGTTAACATGAATACTAAGCAAAGTGTTAATAAAGTTGAGGGTGCGTTCTGAATGTTAATAAAGTTACTGTAGAAATTATAAATTCATTACGAGCATTAAGGAAACAAGGAAAGTCGATTAAGAAGACTTTCCTTGTTTCCTAACTGATAAGACCTGATGGATTAATGTTCATAACAACAGCTAAAACATTCCTGGGAGTTGCACTGCACATCCCCTATCAACATTAGACACCCTAACTAACAAACAACTGAACCAATTTCAACTGCAGAAAATTACCCTAAATTGAGAAAACTCTCCGAGCTCGAGCTTAAATAAAAAAAAAAAATTAGACGAATGATTCTATGATGCAGATCCCTCCCTGTATTATTATTGTGAAATAATAATCAGAACAATTCTTACTGTTTTTGAAAATTTTAATAACTAAAATGTCTTAGGATTTTTAGGCTTTATCAGAGGTATTAATATGGAGAGTGCCAACGGCTCAATGGCATGAAGGTTGAGAAAAGCAAAATCCTATTTGGGTGTAATATACAGTAATACCTCGGTTTTTGTCAGTTTCAGGTTTCGCCAATTGTTTTCAGATGGATTATGGACGAAAAAAGAGGTATCACTGTACAGTGTGCAGTACCTAGCGTCAATCTGCATTATTTCTTTAGCTTCTGTTGTCCTATCCTAAGACCCTCCAGTTATAAAGAAAAACAGAATGGTTTTAGGCTAAAACTTTTTCCAGCAAAACTTGTGGTGCAATGAGTAATAGCATCAAAACAAAAAGTAGTTTTACCCTAGACTTACCATAAATATAAGACTACCCGAAACATTACTCTGAGAGGTTCAAATTACTCTAGAAAACGGTAATTACCCTAAAAACAGCAGCACTGGTCAAGAATGAACACAATACAAACTCCGCAAGTGTTTGTAATGCATCTGTTGACAAGTTACAATCTATCCTTCGTATTGTGATTGCATCAGCTAATGTTCAGAACGCATTATGGCTTTTCTTAATCACCACAACAAGTAGTGGTCAAATATCTTGAAAGCCATGACATGAAATTCACTTTGTGGTCGTTTTGAATTAGCCACAATGCATTGTGGCTGGTTTTACAAATGCCAGGATGCAAATTTCACTCCGTGGCCGTTTTGAAACAACCACAATGCATTGTGGTTGTTTCAAAACGGCCACGATATAGATATAATGTGTATGGATATAGATATAGATATAATGTTTTTATATTAGATTGCATTTGAAGGCATTTTTATGCATGAAATACAGTGGTTTATCAGTTAATGAATATAATCTGTTCCAAGACTTTGTTCACTATCCAAATTGTTCATTAACTGATTATCAATTTACCATTGGTTTTTATGGGAATTTGATTAATTCGTTCTGGAAACTCCAAAATATAAAAAATATATACTTTCTTAATACATTTATTTATATGTAATAATAAAAATACATATATACACAGTCTTGCATTTTTATTAGTCATGTTTTTTCCATTTGTGGTGGGGGTTAAAGAATCTGTCCAATGTCAATTGCTTTTTTCTCTTCTTCAGGATTTTACAGAAGTAATTAATAGCATTGTAATTGTAGAGATCCCTAAGCCTATTAACCTCAACCTGATTTGGATGCCATTCTAAGACCTGACATTGTTCTGATATCCTCCCACTTCTTCAAAAGATCTTTAATTAATTAATAGGAGGTGTCAGCATTAATACTCTTTTTCAGAAGAATATATATCTCACCAAGTTTCTTGGTGTTCTTCATTTAAGAGTTCTTGGCATTCTTCTGTCACCAGATCAGTTTCAGGTTCCATCATGAGCTCTTCAATGTTCTTTATATCTCAGATGTAATTTTTGTTAATCCTTTAGCTGCTTGAGTCTTCTTGATTATACAGTATCTTTCTTAGATAAGATTAAACTGTGGCGTACTGTATACCTGTTCAAGTCATACTGCCCAGCAACATCAGACATCTTCTTCCCACTCTCTACCTTTGCTATTATACTCTTACCTTTCAAAAATAAAAACCCATACAAAACTTAACAAGTGCCCGCCGACAATCACGCAAATACTATAAAAAATTTCTTTCTGTCAGAAAAATAAAAGGCTGGAATTACAAGGGTGAGTTTCAAAGTTTGGAGGGATACTATCCGATCTCCTGTACCCAGTACATACTAAGTACAGGAGATGTTGATGTCTCCTGCACTCCGAAAACTTTTGAATTGTTGCCTGAAGACAAGGGAAGACCAATCAGTATTCATTATTTTACATCTCTTCTTCTTGTGTTTGTTCTGTGAGGTGTTCATTGTCTGAACATAAAAATCTTTTGTAAAAGTGTTTGATATCTGATTTGTTTGTTAACCAAACTGTTCATTAACCAATCACCCACTGTACAACTAGAAAGGAAAAATAAGACTGTTTTGGCAGTTGGAAATGGATTAATCCATTTTATATTGTTTCTTATAAAAAAGTTTGTTTTGGTTTGAGAACAAATTGCTTTTCAAACAACTTTTAGGAACAAATTAAGTTTAAAAACAGACATTTGACTGTATTCTGTCATCTTATATACAGAGTGATTATAACAATCCCAATCTATTTTTGTGAAAATGGTAACAATCATTTGTTTGCAGTTGTGTGAAATAGTCTAGACCCAAGAAGAGAGAATAACTGTGGTTTGTGCATGTTTCAGTGGATTAATTTACCTGGAGGTACCATCAAATCCTCCCATTCTGTAGTCTTCAAGAGATCGTGACATAATGCTTGGTGGGTGGCATAGTCCCCTTTCTCCTCCTCCAGCTTATTTAACACCTGGACATGCTATGCATGTTTTATGAGTTTGTAATGAAGAATCTCCTACATTTGGAAGTACTGTTATGGCACAGTGAGCATCTGGCTTAGTCTTCTGGTTGAGAAAACACTCTGTTTAATTGCAGTTTCTACATGTTAAACAGTTTGGACTGGCACGATGGGTCTCCCAGAATTACCTGTTTAACTAAATATGGTAAACAACAGTCTGATATTGGTCCTGGTAGAAGCAGACATCCTGAATTTCTGGGTGAAGTTTATCTGTATTCCATGTAAGTTATTTCATGAAAGTACATACTAAAACATGTGCAAATAGATGTTATTCTCTCTTCTTGGATCAGCATGTTTCACACAACCTGCATACAAATTTTGTTCCATTTTCACAAAAATGAATTGAGACTTTCTATCCCCTTGTATATATGCTTATAAGAAAATAGCTTGGCAAAGTTCAAATTTATATTCTCCATATTAAATAAATTTATATATTCTCACAAAAGTAATATTTGATATAAGTAGATTACTTATTTGAATTCAGTATCATCCTGCAATATAACAATGTATATATATTAAATTGTCATAGGATCAGTTTGAAATTATTATTTTCAATAGGTTTTGACTCCAAAACATTAATTCAATCTAACAAACATACCACATTATTTTTTTAAAATAAATTTACATAAGAAAAAGTTTAAACTTTACTTTAATGCCGTCTTCAGTTATTTCTTCAATTTTAGCACGATAATAACTCATGGTATTGTGTGCTTCAAAAAATGGTGCCAAAATTATTTTTCCTGGATATATTTTTGTCACTGGCTATAAATAAAATAAATATTTCTCTTTTAAAATATATTAAAAATAATAATATAAAAGGAATCAAAATTTACCTGAAAATTTTGCGCTTCATTCAAATTTATTGCATCTTTTAAAAATTGTAAATTCATTTCACTAGTATCTCTGTATTGAGCCCAAAAATGTCCACAATCCACCATCTGTATATTTTTTATTGTTAATCAGTATTTCAATAACGTAAATTTACAAATGAAAATTTATTTAGTTAAGATTGTATAACTTACAAAAGTAGCAAATATACGAATAACTGTTGTATTGAGCGACGGAAGCGCAACTTGATTTATATTATCATCTGTTACTTGTATAAAAATTCTGTTAAAAAAAAAAAAAAAACAATCATCTTTTATACAAGGTATGGTCCAAAAATTTTGATAAAGATCCTAATAAAAATTTTATAATATTCTTTTATAATTCTCAAAGTAAAAAAGATTCCAATACTTCACTATTAATTTCTAAAGAAATTATTATAATTTTTATTATTAACAAAATGTACTCACTAATTAAAATTTAAAAAAATAAAACAGATGATAAAAACAAATATTTGCCACTGATAAATTTATCATGAATGCAAATGAACATGCAGTACACTGTAACAATCAGCAATTTGGTTATGTACGCTATTGATATAGTCATTGATTGATACAGTGCACTGCGTGTTCATTTTCATTCATGATAAATTGATCAGTGCCAAATATTTGTCATCATCTAGCTCAGTGTTTCTCAACCTGTAACGAATCGTCGCCGCCTTCACTTCAAAATTCCAATGCCGAGGGCCAAGACTAACGCCAAATTCGTACTGCATTGAATAGACTATTGACTAGTATAATGTTATTTGTTTAATTAATGTACGATATAATGAATAAAATATCTAATTATTCTTAATATAATGTTTTACTATATTGCCCAGAAAATTGTTTTTCGCCCCCCAAAATATAAATTGTTACTAATCGCCTCCTCAACATGGAAAAACGCCCACATGGGGACGATATCGTCTCCGTTGAGAAACACTGATCTAGCTTATCCTTTGTGAAAAGCACAAAGGAGTTATAATTATGCTATTAATTTAATCAGATTTTTGATTTCTTCTTTTTCCAAATTAGAGGGCCATTAAAAATCCTTAATTTTGTTTATTTTAAAGAAATAAAAAACTTATGAGCAGCAATTGAAGTCATTTGATCAAAAAATATATTAAATGCTTTAGTATGTTAATAAAAAGACAAGGAATCTGTTTTACTTTATTTTGACAATGACAATACTTATTATTTGACATAAACTACAGTATTTTCATTTTACTATAAACAATCATTCATTATTTTTGGAAACACTTTGTATACTTGTAAATATTTAAGAGTATAAACTTGATAAATACATTTCTTTTATTATAAAACTAACTTTAAATAATGATATTGTTTTACTGTAGTTTCCCCATACAATTCATGTTTTAAAATTTTTCTTTTGTAACCACTAATAGTTTGTATCTACTAGTTTATCTTTCTAGCACTGGTGTTCTATTTGAAAATTTTTCAGCATTCCTGATGAGTCAAGGTAATTGAAAAATCTTTTATATCTGTTATTTCTAATTTTTTACAATTTTCCTTCTTCCTCCATTAAATTAATATTTTCATTTTATTTTATTTGTGGAGTTATGTCTTAATAAAAACAGAATAGACTAATATATAGATATCAGAATTGATGATACAAAATACATTTTTGAATTTCCAGTCCAACATTAGCTTTTTTCTAATAGAACTCTCAAACCAACATCTTTACTAGTTAAAATTTATTTTATTTCTTACATTTCAGATGATATTTAGATCTAAGAGCAAAAAACCCAATACTTTTTCAAATAATTTCCATCAATTTGTATGATATTGCTTGTTAATTGATAATTAACAGTTAAATGAAAATTACACAACTAACAGTTTTTAATATCAGTAACAAAAGATAATTAATTGTTAACAAATCTTTGTAATAATTTTTAAATCACACACACACAAACTAACTAACTTGGTTAAAAAGTTTTTCAAGGGACCAATCTAAAAACCTTAAGATGAAATGAATAATATAGCTTTTCTTTCAATAATCCATATTTATTTAACAAAGTTCAACTACATTACAGTGAATTAGGCTTATAAATCATTTATTTATTTAGAAGGACAAATCAAATCTTTGAGAGAGTCAAGAAGCTTAAACACTTGGTAATTTTTTATAGTGAAAATCCTCAAGCTTTAAAAAAACGTAGCAAAATTTTCACTCCCAGTAATTTGGAAATCATATGAGAAAGCACAGATGACTAGAGAAATATTCTGTGATAGGTTTGTAGATTATTTTGTGCCCACAACAAGAAAATAATGTAGAGAGGAAAATATTGCATTTAAAATAATTTTACTTTTAGACAATGACTCTGCTCATTATGTTGACTTGACAGATTTATACAGAAATTGTTACTCTTGCTAGAGTAACAATTTCTCTATTCATTCAAGGATTACTCAATTCTCATGGTTTGCCATTAACAAATGAGGAGTTGGCAGAATTAGATAAGCCTACAATTGAATAAATCAAAGGCAGTAATGAAGGTTTGAATAAAATTCCCAATGAAAATGGGCTGTCCATTGATAGTTTGTGAGACACATTTGCAAAGTGTGACAAAATCACCAATTATTTTCTTAAAAACAATCCAATTTACAAAACGGGCAGAAAAATTTGAGTGGGGGATGAAAGACTTATCATCTTGTTATAAATGAAAAAATAAACTGCAGGAAACAGCATACTTTAGATTCATTTTTCATACATCAAAACGCAGTAGTCAGTAAAAACAATGAAACACAACCAGGCCCTTCTAAAATTCAATTATAAATAATATTTATGAGAAATAATTTTTAATACTCAATTATACTAATAATAAATATTTTACATATGTGTAAATATGGATAATAAAGATTTCTTTCATGTTTATTATTTGGTTTTGTTTTATTGAAACCCAATTAAACATTTTTCTTATGACTTCCTATAAATTCAAGATCCCCCACATTAAGTAGATTCACTTAAAGTAGTAACTTTTTTGGTCCTAGTTAATCATTTTATCAATAAATGGGAAACCGTATATAAATGAAAAAAAAAAATATTTGTCATTTTTTGTTAACTATACAATAAACATAGTTTCATTTGCTTTGAAATAGGAAGTTTACAAATAATTTAAGCTATGGATAAAATTGCAATGAGCAATGTCATTACTAAATGTAAAAAACAGACTACACAGTATTTTAAATTCTTCTCATTGTAAAAACCATTTGGAATTCATTTTTAATATATAAAATTTATTTTACTTTTGCAATATAAAAAAAAAAATATATTGACAAATGGATATATATATATGAAACTTGGTACCACATTAAATTCAAGAATAAAATTATTATATTAAATTTTATTAAATCTTTACTATGTAAAATTTAATCAAAAACATTACTTAATTTGGTAGTATATGTTAAATTGTCTATTATTCCTAAAGAAAAATAACAGTAACCTGTTAGTTTGCAGCCTTCTCTCTTTACTACATTTTTCATTTCTCAACTGAAGTAATTGTTCCAATTTTCTGCTTGCCTCAGCTTTATCATATATCTGAAGCTGCAAAGGCATTCGTAACTGCCTAAAAAAGAAAATTTATAGAATTGAATCATTGTAAATGAAATTTATAATGAAAATGAGATAATTTTAATATTAACATTTTAGAAAATGTTTGATAAATGTATTAACAATTAAATTTTATTAAAGTTAAATATTTAAATAAATCAGTTTCAGACTTCAGTGATATGAAGGAATTCTGTGTGTAAGCGCTTCTTAAATGTATTCAATCAAGAAAAAAGGATAATATTAATCTAATACAAATACTTTTATTCATTTCTAGAATGGAACCTAATCCTGCAAAGATCTCTAGCAAAATGTGGAAGACTTATGTTGAGTGTTACTAAATCAAGTAAAAGGAAAGATCATCTCACTACTCCTAATATTAAGTTGATTGGATTTGGTGTTTTGTAGCACAAGAGCCTAGGTAGGCCAAAAGGTGCCAGGTCAAGCCAGCTATATTGCTGTATACCATGTTGAGTCTTTCTATGTCATAGTTGTTCTATTGTATGTCCTGTAGTTCTGCATATAAGTTTATTGCCTCAGATATGCTATTGTGAGTTGAATTTGTCCATTCTTGTCTAGTATATTCCGTAGAGCTTGGTCGTCTGAAGATATGTGTTGTTGAAGATAGCATTCTCTGGATGTTTTGCACTGAGGGCATGTTAGTGATACATGCCAGGTATAATTCGGGTGTGGCAAGTTGACCTTCTAATACTAAATTAATAACTGATTTCAACTCACTAACAGATAAAGATCCATAGAAATTATCTCACAGATTGATAAAGATCTACAGATTCCACAGAAAATCGTCAGATTAGTCAAACACATTAAGTTCCACACTACTAATAAATTTGGATGAAATGTCAAACACCTTAACATATTCCCTGGTATTCCCAACATATCTTGGGTCAAAACATGTTGACCTTGAACGGTGGACCCGAGATATCTCGTTTCTGCATCAGGATGTTTTTTTGACACTAGATGTCACTAGCTGGCATAATTTTTATATTAAAACCAACTTCCAAAATATAATTTTTTTGTTTTTACATTTATTAATACATCTATTTTGTTTGTGCAAAATAAAAATATAATTTCGGATGATACAATAGCTATGATTATTTTTTCTAAAACATGAAATTTTCTTTAGGCTTAACATCAACAAAAATTCAACGTGATACAACACGCAATGGAAAGAAATTTCAACAAGGGATAGGTTAATGACAGATTTATGGAATAGAATCCCAATTTTAATTAATAAATCTAATGCGAGACTAGCTAATCAGATGGTTTCCACAAAAGACTATCTAAATTCTATAAGTGAGTGCATTTGAGAGTTGAAGGGCCAATTTCAAATAATGAAAGAAAAAATAAAAAATATGGAATAAGAAATTGCTGAACTAAAAATGGAAAAGAAACTTCTATATTTCAAAATTGTTCTTTAATCAACACTTTTAATCAAAATAGTATAATCTTACATAATTATCCCAGTTTGCAAAGCATTTCTATAAAACAAATTTTGGATTTAGATACCGTGTTGCTGATGATAGTTTAGATATAACTGAATTAACTAACAACACAATTTCTACAATATGATTACTGTTAAGAATTAACCAAATCTGAAACCAATTTTTACTTCTTTTATTAAACAAAAACAACAAATGCTTAATAATTGGCAGAATATGCAAATTTCAGCTGACCTTACATAAGGCCTAGAATCAGACAAAAGAACATTCTTCCTTTTTACATTGAAATAAAAAGTGCACAACCATCAAGTCAAATTATGTAATGACTTTATATTGATAGGTGAGGAAAAATTACACATTGTCTTAGAACAAAGCAATTAGTAAATGTGAAAATTTTTTTACCAATTCCTTTACCACAGAATTTAATAAATTAACATTTGACAAATCATAGAGAAAACTCTGTAATTGAAATTACACATAGTCAAATGCTTACAGTATAAAAAATTGGAATTGCCAGAGAATGAAAAAATTTTATCAATTGATTTCTCTCAATTTAAATTTGAAACAGATATTGTCAAAGCTCAGTGACTACATTTTGATAGCATAAATTGTAGCTGAGAAATATCTCTTGCAATACAGTAAATATTTGCAATTAATGCTACTTTTCTCCGATTGGCTATGAGTTTGGCTTAAATCTTATTGGTTAAAGAAAGTTGGGCATCAGAAACTATTAACAAACAATTTCTGTTAAATGTATGTCAAAAACATTTTATTTAATACTTAATACAAGTAAATACTGCATCTGCCATTGTATTAATAAAATACCATAATTCCAATCAAATCTATTATTGTTTATACAGTGGTACCTCAGGATAAGAACGCCCCAGCATACGAAATTTTCAGGATACGACATGAAATTCGAACATATTTTTGCTCCACGATACGAACAAAAACTCACCATACAACGTTACATTCGTTCATAGCACCATTTTTTATTCACTACTGTTCATCGGTCTCAGTCCCACGTTTGCTTCGTCATGGAAGGATCTCGCTCGATAAAGGAAATCTTGAGGTATTATCAGAAAGTGACTGATTTTATTGAAAAGAAACATACCGACAAGGTTCACACTGGCCGTATTGCTGCTCAGAGTAATGACATTTGCCTAAGTCATTTTAGAAACATTTTAAAAAGTAGGCAAAGCCAAACCTCTTTGGATAGATATTTTACCAAGCGACCTCTATCCAGTGAAAGTGCTGGTGGAAGTGAAGGAAAGAAAGCAAAAAGCAGTGAATAAAAAATTTAAAAAATATATATAAAACAACACTAATTTTTTAATCTTTTCTAAGTTATTGTTACATTATGTTATGTAAGTTAAGTTTTAGTATCATTTCCCTTCTCCCTCCTTTCCGCCACCATTTACACCTCCACCATTGTCTATCCTCAAAGGTAAAGTGCAAATATAGCTAGATTTTTTTTTTTAATCAATTATTATCCTATTATGGTTATTTACTCATTTACAAAATGCATTTTTCAGTGTTTTCCTTACTATAGTTATTATTTTTTTTAATGAACTACTTAGCTTTGAGTGTGTTTTTCGCATTGGAACGAATTATTTGGTTTTACATGTAATCATATGGAGAAAAATGATTCACCTTACGACCTTTTCAAGATACGATCTCAGTTTCGGAACGAATTAATTTCATATCCTGAGGTATCACTGTACTGTGCAGGAACCTCTATATCTTGAAACCTGTCTATCTCAAATTTTTTTCTTGTTCTCATGAGATTTGAAATACAGGTTCAACTGCATTTGCTAAGATATAATAATAATTCATCAACCCATCTTATCAGCTAACATTTTCTGTATAGAAGAGAAAGGCACCAAGAGCCACAGAAACATTCTGAAAGATCTGCAGGTTGTTGACCAATGGAAAACAGATCCAGTCTAATCCCATTCAGAAGTTGCCAGCATTTTGCAATGCTCTTAGAATATTTTTAAAATAAAAATGAAAAGTTAACATGTAATTTTAACTTTTAAAAATTATCTGCAACCATCAGTAAAAAAAGTAAATGTCTATATTAATTGTCAAAACATTAAAATAAAAAAGTTATACAGTATGATCATTATTCACATATTCTAATTTTAAGTGATTTTAAAACAATATAATCTTATAAAGCAAAAAGCAATAAATAACTCTTAGAATATATACTAAAATTATTTAATTTAGGAAGACAAATGTTTTATTAGAAGGAATGTTTTCATTCTCATTGCAGATCATAGTCAGCTAAAATCTCAGTTTAAACATAGATGTAAGTTGAGAACATAGATGTTAAGATATATGTTTCTGAAATGAGAATGAAAAATTATGCAGTTTTAGTATATATTCTATGTATAATGGTGCTAGTTTTACTGATGTTACTAATGTCTTATTACATACAAAAATTAAAACCATCTCACTAGATACATTCATGCAAAGTTTAAGAAACTGCATACAAAGTTAATCACTAACTCTACCAATGATAAAATTAAAGAATGGTACTTATTTAGTAGAAATGTAAACAATACACAAGTAACTTTCAATTGATTTTTAAAAAAATTTTTTTGCACATAGTACAAGTTTTCATTACAAATTTTATTTAACTGTAAGCTTATGTCAATAAATTAGTTCTTTATATTTGACATAAATCAAAAAATTGCTTAAGTTGGTAATTATGTGTTTAAGGAATCTACAATTTTAATACATTTCTATGATTACAAATTCTTGATTGTATGCGCACTCCCAAATGGAATACCTGCTTAAATCACATCTTCACACTACGTCAACATTTAATCTTTGTATTCTTTTTGCCTTGTGGGCACTAGGGACATTTTTTCAGGCCTAATTTGGGTTTAATGATACTCACAATGGAGCAGCCAGATGGTGAGGGATGGAAGCCAACATATCTAGGATATACCATTTCCTGAAAAATTCCTGGATCCAAACTAGAGTCTTCCAGAGCAGTAGACCAACATCTTACTGCCTAAGCCATCTGGCCATCAACAATTTATCAATTTTTTTTATATATTATAATAATTAATTAGTTTTAACATCATCATCAACAGTCCATTTTTATTAAATCATTAGACAAAGATATAAATTAATATGAATTTTTGAAAAGTTGGAAAAAGAGTATGCCTTTAAGTAAAAAATATCTGAAAGCATTCATTGCCTGAATTACTCAGGTACCTAAGTATGAAATTTCTACAGTGTTCAGCACTAACTGCACCTTATCAAATCAACATAAATTTTCTATAAATGTATTATTTACTTGATATCAAGGAACTAAATTTTGAACAAACATGGAAACATCAAATATATAAAAATTCCATCTGCTAGAATGAATTTCCCTAAAAAATTTTGTTTTATTAGCAATTTTCAATAAATTCAATAATCTATTTCTGGATAATTATAAAATGCTTTTTCATTAAGTGAGAAAAAAGAAAGTCATAAAAATATTATCATTTTTTTTAATNTCTCCTTGCATTTGATTGGATCTTTAAACTATTACCAAAGCCTGCTAGAGTTATCTGGGCATTGATCCCTCTTTCCTGGGAGTTTTTTCTTGTCTGTGTCTCCAATTATAATTACTGTTTCAACATGACCAAAAGAGTCAAGTTTTTACCAATATTAGATTAAATTTATCGTTTAATGTTTCTTAGCCTTATGATTATATATATATATATAATCATAAGGCAATAAAAAAATGTGTGACATTAATGTCACACATTTTTTTATTGCCTTATGATTATATATATATATATAATCATAAGGCTAAGAAACATTAAACGATAAATTTAATCTAATATTGGTAAAAACTTGACTCTTTTGGTCATGTTGAAACAGTAATTATAATTGGAGACACAGACAAGAAAAAACTCCCAGGAAAGAGGGATCAATGCCCAGATAACTCTAGCAGGCTTTGGTAATAGTTTAAAGATCCAATCAAATGCAAGGAGAATTGTTTGTCTACCAATTTTTCAGATATTTGTGATTCAAGATCCCTTGACCCATTCAAGTCCCAAATCTCTTTCCCAAATTGTATTCTATTGTTATTGGTTGTAGTCATGCAACCAAGTATCATTTGTTCTTTTTCTTTAGCTTTATACATGGTAGTGTTCAGGAGAACAAGTAATTATCACCACAAAGAAAACCCAATTAAAATAAACAATAAAATTAATAAACAACAGTAATAAAAAAAAAAATACATAAAATAAAAATTGTGTGAATAATTGTAATTGCAGCATATCCATTAAATCTCGTTTCAAAAAGAAAAAAAAAAGTTAGTCTCCTGTCTCCCTTCTGGTCATTACCCATAGAAAAATAAAGGCTTCCCCATATATACAGCAAGTTTGTCAGATCTCTATGAAACTGACTGGTGTCATCCTAATAATCAACAAACAAGTTTCAGCTCAATATAGGACTCCACAACTTATGATTGTGAGAACAGAAGATTCCAAACTAAGAATGTAGAAGATTAATACAGAATGTTATAATGTTTCACAAATCTCTCTTATGATGACAACAAATTACACTAATTTATCAACTTCAAATGCAGAAGATTCATTTCTCAACAAGCACAATTTTAAATTTTCTGCAAGAATTATTAAATAATTACAAAATATACAAAAATATAATTAGTCACAAATTACATACTTAATTGAAGCGTGCAATGCCATAATGTTGTAAATGCCATTTTTCTCTAAATACAACTTATTGGAGAATTGAATTCTAAATGCAATGTTTTCTGCTGCAAAAGAATATTGCGGCAATATTGGCACTGTAAGTGGCTGTATTTTGAAATGAATTTATGTAAAGGTATAATGTTTAAAGCACCAGAGTGCAAGTCACATGACTTTTGGCACTTAATGTTACATCTTGTATTTACATCATTTTTATATTCCAGAGAATTTGTAACCTAGTGAGTTTTTTGCCATTTTATTGTAAAACTGAAATGAATTCATTCATTAAACAAAGTGTTTTTTTACCTCTCCTGAAAAATTTATTTTTTGGCATTTACAATATTACAGCATTGCACACTTCAATTATCACTAAACTGATTATGAAATAATCCTGATAATAGAAAAATGTTAACCACCATAATGAACTTCTCAATAACAAATTTAAAATAGGCACTCAAAGCCAGATCAGACAAAGAATAAATGATCAACTTCACAAAAATCTTTTATACATAACTGACATTAGAACTCTTATATAAAATTTAAAAAATCACAATACAGTAATACCTCAACTTACACGATTTTCAAATCTCGTCGATTCGTCTTTTGTTTGAGTGCCATGCAACTTTTGATTACTCACTCCCCCCCACACTACTGTTCGGCTTACATGTTCAGACGTGTCGCGTGGAATCAACATATAGCTACAATTTATTTTGTGTTATTTATTTCCGTGTTTATTATATCTACAGATATTTGAGAGACTCTACTATGTCATCTAAATGAAGTAGAACTGATTCTTCTGCATCAAACAAGAAAAGAAAAACTTTATCTTTGGAATGTAAAGTTAACATTATTAAAGACTTCGATACAAAAATGAAAATTTCTGAATTGGCAAAGAAGTTTGATCTACTGGAACTGACGACCAGAACAATTATAAAAGGTAAAAAAAATTCTCAAAAGCTGTAAAAAATGCTCAATCTTTAAATTCAAGCATCATTCATAAACATCACGGTATTATCCCTTAGATGGAAACAATGTTAAAATTATGGTATGATAATCAAGTAAATGTGAAAAATTGTATAATAATATAATTTGTTATACATATATATTATCTAAGATTTTATTAAACATTTTTTTCTAAATTATTGTTTTATTTAGTCTTCAGCCCCAATTAAAAATTATTTATATGTATTTATATGTGAAATTATACCCCAACTTACGCGTTTATCGCTTGGTCCCACCTATCGCGTAAGTTCGGGGTATTACTGTACAAAGTTTTTTGTAAACAAATTTTATTATCATTGTTATTTATAAACAATTTATTAAAAATTATCATTATAACTTCGATAAATTGTAAAATGTAATTAGCACTAAATATCACTTTGATTATGCAAATCATTTCCTAAACTAGGAAATGGTGAGATAATTGTCATCCCCATAAATTAAAATAGTAAAAGGTTAATAATGTAATTAAATATAATTATAAATAAAATTCTCTTTTGCTATTTTACAAATTAGATTCTTAATTACATTTTACTGAAAAAATTTTCTAAAATTGAACTTTTATTGATTTGTAACAGTACATCAAATCCCAGCCAGAAAAAAAGTGACTTTTTATCCTTAATTTAACCCTGCATTAGTGCATTGAATTTTTTTTGGTATTAATGCAGTGGGGTGTTTGTCCACCCCGATATTTTTTTGGGTCCATAAACCATGTAAGTAAAAATTCATAAAGATTTACTCATTTATTTGGTAAAGGCATGTGTCATTATACATATGATTATATTCAGGTATGATTACATATTATATTAGTACATAAATCCATGAAAATAAAAAACAACATTTATCAAAACTCATTACATTAGATCTTATTATTAAACCAATAGTAAAAATCTAAATTGTTTTTTAAGCATTTTTGTCACTCTGATTCAATAGCTGACATTGTACTTTGGCACTCAATGCAAATGACAAGCAGCTTGCTATGTTTGGTATTTTCTCAGTGTGTTTATGAAAGTCAGCCATTTTGAATTAAAATAAACTTATAATAATCAATGTGAATAAAAATAATTTATCTATATTATAAATAATAAATGTAGTCACATTATAGTTATTTTAAAAATAAAAAAACTAAATAAATATTTATAAAATTTAAAAAAAAACGTAATTAATATTGTGGGGTGTTTGGACACCCCCCTGAGAATTGTTGTCTTTCTCTTACTGGAATTTCTGCAACATCGTAGTAATTTCTGAGCATGCTCTACACATAAAATCATGAAGCTACGGAAGAGGAAACAAATATTTCTTGCGAAATCTATGAATAGTGCAACTTTTAAAACATTTGGGGTGTTGAAAATCACCACTGCACTAGTTAAGTTAGATATATTTTTACCATGAAGAGAATGTAATAATTTTTAAGCATTTTATAACATTTTACTTTTAATATATAGAGCAAGAATAATAATAATTCCTTGTTTTATTTCCAGGAAAGAGGGACCAATGCCCAGATAACTCTAGCAGGATAAACATTAGGTTGTTTGGAAAATACTGGCAATTTCAAAAACAAACATTTATTCTTAAAAAATTTAACACTATATATGTTAAAATTAGTCAAAGTATGATCCCTGAATATTTATGCATCTCTGCCATTGATGAACAAGATCATTTATGTCTCGTCAATAAAAATCCACTGGCTTTGATGCTAAGAAATCTCTGAATCCAGCCTCCACCTCAGTTTTGTTGCTTAAAAAAGTGTCTAGATGCTTGAAAAAAATGGTAGTCAGTGGGTGAAAGATCGGGAGGATGCGGTAAAGTCTCATATGCCAAGTCATTGAGTTTCTGCAGTGTCATCCTGTCAATTGCCCATCATGTGAAACCTATTTATTGAGCTTTTTCAATTTAACCAATTTGCATTAGATGGTCTGGTCAGATACATTTGAAATACTGACATCAAGTGTCTCAGACATTTTTTTGACACTTTGATGTGGGTTTTCTTCAACAATTGCTTTCAAAAGTTCATTGTCAAGAGTGCATGGCTGTCTACTACCTTCATCTTCAAGGCTCTCATTGCCACTACAAAATTTCTTAAACCACCTTTGTACTGTCCGATCATTTGCAGACCTTTCTCCTCATGTTTGTTGATATTGGCAGCTGTTTGAGAAGCATTATGACTAAGTTTGAACTCGTGCAAGTAAAGTAAATGCATTTTTTTTTCATCTTCATTATTAATGCTTCAAAATTGTACTCTGATAGAAATTATAGGAGAATTATTTATGAGTACACATCACTTATTAAGCATGTAAAATTTCATATAAAACACTCATAAATAGCAATTACTTTTATTTTTAAAAGTGAGTTGAAAAATTGACCATTATTTTCCAAGCAACCTAATAAATTATACAATTTAACTTTACAATAAATATTGGAAGCTAAAAATATGAATTTATCTGCTGAAAATGAATGTAATGTCTAAATTTTAATGATATATTACATTAAAATTACAAAAATAAAAATTTATTCAATATTACATGTTTATTATATAGAAAAAATGAAAATCTAATTTCAAAACTCATAACAAGCTTTCTTATAAAAAAAAATAATAATAATTTATTGTAAAAAACAATAAATTTTGCAGATTTGTTTCATTGAAATAAACTTATACAAAAACCTGACTTTTAGATAATTAAAGAAACAACTCAAATAAAAGTATTTTGGAAATAAAGTATAGAATGCATGTTTGTAAAAAAAAGCAAAGTATATAAATTATTCAGATATTTCATTTTTTTAAATACTTATTAGTGGTTAGTTCAAAAATAATAATAAAAAACCTTTATTCACCTTCTTTCTTCAAAATGTATTGTCATATTTCTTGAACAGTGAGAAAGTAAATTCTTTAATGCTGTTACATATAGCTGGCCTTGATTTGGAGGTAATCCTCTTACCTAATAAATAATTAATTATAACTAAAATTAGTTAAACTTTCAAAAACTGAATAAATATATCAATAATACCTACATAATAACTTAACAAGATTCTCAAGATGTATTTTAATTATCTTATAGCTCAAAATAACCCAGTTTATTAGGCTAAAAGTCTAAAACTGCAGGATTTTTTTTGAGTTACATTAAGGCTAATTTTTAATTAACTTATAGAATTTTGGATCAGAGATATTTCAAAATAGTAAATTTACTACTTGCAGTTAAAATAATAGAAGTATTGTCATATCTCTAGCAACTAGGGATCTTATCAGTATCATTTATTTTGCATGTAAAATGATTTATTAACCTATTTTCTGGTATTCCCAAAATATCTTGAGTCAAAACATAATGATGTTGACCGGTGGACCCGAGATATCTTGTTTCTGTATCAGGATGTTTTTGACACTAGATGTCACTAGTTGGCATAATATTTATATTAAAACCAACTTTCAAAATATAATTTTTGACAAATTGCTGATACTTTTCTAAGTTTTTACTTAGATATTATCCTATTTTGAGACCCTCCAGTAGTTTTAGACATTTTATTTTGTTTATAATTGCCATAAATTTCCATGATGATATAATTCTTTTTCTATATATACTCATGAAATTACTTCTCATAAGTTAATGAAAAGTGATCACATTTTCTCTAGATTAAGTATAACTGTTCAATTTAGTTCATGATTCCTTCCAAAGTTTCTTACACTGAGGATTTAAAAGTCTAGTGAAAATGAAGTTATTCTAGAAATTTGATTATTTAAATTGGGGTTTCAAACTGGCAGTCCTCAGGCCAGATATGACCCATTAAGGCTTCATATCCAGCTCGTGGCCTTGATGATTTCTTTCCTAAAAAAAATCAATTTTTCTAACAGCTTGCAGAGATTAAAACAGAAAAAATTCAAACATCTAAACAGTTTTCATAAGTTGTAAAGGTCTGGCAACAAAAGGGCCCTTGTTAAAGCTTTTTTTCAAATTACAGCAGGGATTGCCAAACTTTTATAACCGTTGACCCCCAACAACTTTCCAAAACTTCACATTGACCCCCATCGTAAAGTTTTATTACAAGTGCAAGTGTACAAGACAAAAAAAAAAAAACTTCGTCATTTTTAGTTTAAATTTTTCCATCGACCCCCCCAATAATATTACATTGACCACTTTGGCGACCCATGAATTACAGTATGTTTTGGTTTACTGAATAATATTAAATACAACCCTAATCTATACATCTATTTGACTGGCCCTTTGCTGCATTTGAGTATGAAACCCAATTTAAACAATTAAAATTTTTGATGATAATTTTCAAATCAACTTCCAATTCATCTTCACAAACATATTTCAACTAAATGCACAAAAAAGTTTTTAAAACATGCATTTTTACAATTTTAAATACATTTTTAATAAAAGATATTAAAATTTTATTCACTGTTTATAGCAGTGATTCTTGATCAATTTTAACAGACAATTCTAAAAATCTTAGACCTCTGAGAAAGCCATTCTAACCAAAGTTTGAGCTACAAACTTATAGTATCTTAACCTTAATAATAATATAGTAAAAATACTTACACTGCAATAAAGCAGTCTGTAAGATGCAAGTCCAAATATTATCTTTAATTTTTGGGATTTTGTTTAGTTATCATTATTTATTTTGGAGACATTTTATTTTGTTCAAAGGACAAAAACTCCATCTTCCTATACAAAATTCTAAAATAATGATAAAACCTTATCATAAGTATGACTGACACTCAAAGCTGACATTGCCAATGTATCAATGGCATCTTGAATTAAGTGATCTCCAAGTGAAGTTAAAGAATTCTCTTAATCCTTTTGTTACCGATTTTAAAAATCAGAACTTTTTTGGAAAGATTGGAAATACTATTATAACCGAAACAGTACAAAGAAAAAAATAATAATAATAATTGTTAGTTTATACAGTACCTATTTAC
The DNA here is from genome assembly GCF_000671375.1 of Centruroides sculpturatus. Taxonomy (NCBI): domain Eukaryota; kingdom Metazoa; phylum Arthropoda; class Arachnida; order Scorpiones; family Buthidae; genus Centruroides; species Centruroides sculpturatus. The sequence continues at coordinate 556,942 of NW_019384709.1, read as the reverse complement.
TCCAAAACCCAAATTCAAGACTTACAGAGACGAGATCCAAAATGGAATTCCATCATCCAGAAATTGGAAAATAATATCACCCTTCATCCTAACCTTGAGAAATTTTTCTTGGATGAAGAAAAAACCCTCTATCATCTACAACCTACCAATCAGGGGGATAGGCCAAGTCCACATAAGTTGTCATAGGTATAATTAGACACTGTCAGTTTAGTAGTCAGTTTTCTGTGGTTCCAGCCGACTTGCATAGGCATTAATGTTAAAAAAACTCTGGTTTACTCAACACAGTTTAACTCTGCCACAAAATAAATTCACATACTTTTTCTGTCCCACACTCATTTAGATGTGTGTTAAGTCAACTCCCCTCCTAAAAACGAGTTCACACCACACAGCTTAACATCATAGCAGTATCCAATTTTGAATTTTCTCACCTTTCATTCATGTGTTATTTGCAGCACGTTTCACATTTCTGTTAGAAATGAGTATCCAAAAGCTAACAATGCTTATGCTTTTTGAAGGAAAAATACAAACTTGTATCTGAATTTGAATATAATAAAACTTTTGCAAACCAAATTTGCAAAACAAAAAAAAACTTTTTCTAAAAACAACACAACAACATTGGTGGGAATCCTGAAGAAAAAAGAGGAAATTAAGAAACTTTTTGTTGGGTCTTTGTCATGGCTGTCTCGAAAATGCCAGAGAAAGTAACTGTACAAAGATGTCAAAGATGCTCTGGTATGTGGTATGTTGGCTAAAGCAAATTCATGCAACGAATCTTCCTGTTTCAGGGTCGATACTGAAAAAAAAAGTGGTGGAAATTGCTGATGTACTTGGAGTAGAAACAAACTTTAGTGCCAATGATGAATGGTTAGAGAGATTTAAAGGTTGCCACAGCATGACTTTTAAAAAGCTATGTAGAGAAAAAGAATCTGTTGACATGACCTCAGGTGAAACTTGAAAAGAGAGAGTTTTACAAGAGATTGAGAAATAATATAAACCAGAAAATGTTTTCAATCTTGATGAACTGGGACTTTTCTACAAATTGCTTCTGGAGAAAACTGCTGTGTTTAAAAACAAGAGTTGCCACAGTGGAAGCAAATCAAAGCTGCAAATTACAATTCTTCTCAGAGCAAACTCTGATGGCTCTGAAAAAATGAAGTCCTTAGTTATAGGAAAATCTTGACTGTCCCGATGTTTCAAGGGAGTGAAGAGATTGCCTGTCATATACAAGGCAAATATGAAAAGTTAGATGACTTCCAAGTTTGGGAGGAAATTCTTCACAAATATGACTCCCAATTTATTAAGCAAAAAAGAAACATAGCATTCGTTGTTGACAATTGTCCTGCTCATAGAAAAGTTGAAGGACTATAAGTGATTAAAGTGTTTACTCTATCACCGAATGGCACTGCTATAGTGCAACAACTGGATTGGGTATTATTCATTCATTCAAACGTCATTATCGAAAGCAGCTTATTTTGGACTTGATTCATGCTGTATAAAGCGAAAAAGTCAACTGACATTTCCGTTAGATGAAATTCATTACGTGAAGGTTAAGTGAAAAATGTAGCATTCTTAACCATTGCAAACTGCTTTAAACATGCAGGATTTTGTCCCATAATAACAGTTCAAGATGAAGATAAAGATGAAGAACAGAATGTTCAATTGGGAGAACTGCTGCAACATTGCCATGATCTACGAAAAACTGCATCTGTTGATGAAACAGACTACAGCATAGTAGAAGTGTGTTCCTCAGCAAGTGTTGTTATTATCATCACACAAATTCTGATAAGAATGAATCTAATAGCAAAGAGAATGAAACACTAGAAGAGCCAACCCCAAACCTAAATGCTAGAGACCAACCAACCAAAACCTGTGCGCTAGAGACATTAAGAATCCTTACTTGCCAACAATTGACAATAGCAAAGATGTTTTCAAGGCATTCAAAGAGTTAAATGCTCAAAAAAACATTAAACAAATTTTTCAGTTTATCATCTACAGCATTATTGCAAATGGAGTACACAATGTATTGTAAGCCTATAGAGAGGTTTCAAGTCAACATCACAAGTAACGTCAGGAGCATGCGGAATTGTCCAGCATCATTTCTGTGGTTAATGTTTTATTTGTGTTTATGCATGACATGCTTTAGCTGGAGTTCTTTTGTTGTTTATTTGTCACAAATATCACTATGGTCAATTGTTGTGTAATTGAGTGTAATGCTAGTTCACTCAAGAACAAAGAAACACCATTTTTTAAAATTCCCAGTATTATTTGTCTTCAAAGACCCCAAACTGAGGAGCTTTCATGATGAAGGCAATTTGCATGGCTCTCGAGAATTAAGCAGAAAAAATTTTAATATGGATAAAGTGAATATCAATACAAGAGTTTGTCAGAAACATTTCATTTCAAATAAGAAACAACATTTGATTACTAGTTATCAATAAATGATTAGATAAACTTTTGCATTAGTGTCATAAAGTGTATACAAGCTGGTTGCATAAATCCCTTTGTTAGTAGCAACAAAATAAAGTTAAATGATTTTAACAATTGCAGATTTTAGTTTGAATAGATAATGATTGTGTTCTAACTTTATTTTTCACCTTTCAGTTTGTTTTCTTAGTCTCTGCTTGTAGAGTTAATATTAAAGTGTTAAGCAAAGATAATCGCTTAGCAGATAAAGAATTAGAAGTGAATTTTGAACCAATTGTCCTTCCAGTCTAATTTGCATAAATAAAAGTATGTATTTTTTAAAGTATAAACCAATAATTTCCATTGTTCATTTAAAAATAGCTAAGTTAGCTAAATAGCTAATAGCAATGTTGCTCATGATGTTACTTTTTACAATGATTTTTTTTTATATTAGTAACAAATAATCATTACATAGTAACCTTTAAGTTGTTCCTGTCATTCTTATTTATTATTTATATGTACAGGTCTGTTCAAAAAATACGTGAACTGTTTGAATTTCGTGGCTCCAGTTGGTTCCAGGAGAATCTACTTAGTGTTGCTAGGTTTGTACAAATCGTCTGGTGATAAAGCCATTTTCCAATTACAGATATCATTATTTGTTGATTAGCTATGAAATTTTCAGTGAAGCACAATTGTTTCATTTGTCAGATTTCAGAATGAATGACCTGACGGAACAACGAATTGCTGTGAAATTTTATGTTAAACTTGGAAAATCTGCAACTGAATTTGCTACATTTGCTATACTCAACACAGCTTACAGTGATGTTGTGATGAAGCATATGGCATGTTTCACCAATGTCAAGATGATGCTGACCGTTTTCTTTGATGCTAAGGGTGTTATTCACCACGAGTACCTCCCCCAAGGCTTCACAGTGAACCAGACTTACTACATTGAAGTTCTGAAATGTCTGAGGGACGCCATTTGTCACAAAATGCCAGAAATGTGGAGGAGTGACGACTGGTTTCTCCATCACGACAATGCTCCAGCCCATTCAGCCCTGAGAATGCGTGAGTTTTTGGCCAAACACTCTATCACTGTTCTTCCCCACCCATACTCACCTGAACTTGCTCCTTGTGACTTTTTCTTGTTCCCCAAACTCAAAAGAATTGTCTCAAATCTTCTTCCTTGAAAGGAAGAAGATTTGAGACAATTCCCAATATTAAGGCAAATGCAACAAAGGCACTGAAGGACATTACAAAAGAAGCATACCAGGACTGTTTCAACAAGTGGAAACATCGTTGGGATAAGTGTGTGCGTTGGGAAGGAGAGTACTTTGAAGGGGGCCCAGACATGTAACTTCTACCTAAAGTACATTTTGTTTTATGATGTCAGTCTGCGTATTTTTTGAACAGACCTCGTAACATACTATAATGATAAGTTTTTTTTAATAATAATATATTATTGAAAAAATTTTTTTCCCCAAAGGAAAACCTTCCTCATTTTATGACGTCATTCACTAAACTGGGTGCTAACATTATACACTGAAGAGCAATTAAATTAGGGATACCTGTCTAGTAGCATGTAGCACCACCTTTTGCGTTGGTGACAGCTGCGATTTGTCTTGGCATGGACTCCATAAGACTTTGGAAGCAATGGGAAGCCATACGTATCCATGATTCCTGAATAATCTCTCACAAATCATGAAGATTAGATGGAAGGTGGTCGGAGCCTCGAACATCTCTTTCAATTCCATACCAGATGTGCTCAATTGGATTGAGGTCAGGTCTGTGGAATGTTCACCCAACCATTTCAATACAATTCAGAAGTGATGGCACAGTGCTTGCCTTGTTGAAAGACAATCTCTGTAGTAGACTGTGGAGAAAAAACAAACGGGAGTAGATGGTCGTCGAGGATATCCTGGTAACATTCACCTGTCAGCGATGCTGTCACATGTACCAGGGGTTCCATTTGTCCCTGGACTGTTCACATGTCCAGGAGTTCATGTGAACAGTCCCCACACAAGAATGCCACCTCCGCCAGCTTGAAGAGTCCCCTGCTGGCAGGAAGGATCCATCGCTTCATGTGGTTTACAGCATATACATACTCTGCCATTAGCATGTACCAAAGTGAATCTCGACTCATCACTCCAGGCAACATTTCTCCATGTCTCGACAGTCCATTGGCAATGTTCCCGTGCCCATGCTAATTGTTGTGTCCTGTTTAGTGCAGTCAGCAGGGGGACTCTTGTAGGACAATGACTCCTGTACCCCCATTGAGAGGAGATGGTTTTGTATGGTGTGGCAACTTACACCTTGCTGTGTACCAGCATTAAATTGATGGGCGATCTGTTGCACTATCGCCTGTCTATCCTCCGTTACAATGCAGACTAGCTGCTGACAACCTCACTCATCCACACACTGTTGTCCACGGCAGTTGACCCTGGCAGCAATGGTTTTACCGGAATCAATGTACTCATGGTACACCCTCAACATAGTGGTGAATGAAAATCCCAGTGTTTCCACTACTTCTGAAATGGAATGACCTATTTGTCGGGCCCCAACGATTTGTCCACAATTAAATGCCTCTTAGATTTTTACATTTTGCTTCTGACTATTACTGATACCGTTAGCAGTACTCTTTATCTTGTCAAACTGCTGCTTGCCTCATCTGCAAATCACTTTCATGCTTACATACAACTCAAAATTTGCATAATGCACAGCTATCCCTAATTCAATTGCTCTTCAGTGTATATGGGGTATGAGTGGCCACAATCCAACTGCATATCAGGAGAAACATAACCACTTGTAAGATAATTATGGGCCTCTAAAGATTTGTAAGCTTTCACTTGTGTAATAATTTGTCGTCAAAACCAAATAGTTTATGATGTTACCAAATTCTGCTTTAGGCTAAAACTCTTGATCTACAATGAAGATGCTGATTTCTTGTTGATCAACACCTTAACATAATGAAACTTGCTCTTCACATAAAGCAGCATCTTGTCCTGTCAGACTGCGAGAATAGTCCATCAGAAAAGCATCTGTTTTAACTTTGTCCATGATATAAAAGCACTGCAGTTCTATTAAGTTTAAACTGAAAAAAAGCACTGTCAACCTGTCAAATAACAAACCAAGTGCAAGCTAGACCACAAACATGGCAAAGGGGCAGAGCAAATGTGCATTTTATCACATGACATGCAACTTTGAAACTTCTCTATAGTACTGTATAAAACACTACTGTGTTTTCCTAATTGTAGTTTCCCGGTTTTTCAACTTTTAGTTGTCATATTGGATAACTCGACCCATTTCCACATCTCCTTGGAATGTCGACCTATGCAGATGAGTTAGAGTGGCATGGTTAATTGTGACATCACACCAATGTGTATAAAAACTCCAGCAACAGTGAAGACAACAAAGTGAAGCTTCTGCAAATAAGCAAGGTGAGTTCGCTATAAAAAAGGTTTTCTGGTGTTTTTGGTATGATGATTAGGTGGTTTAGATCATAAGAGAGTTTGTTTTGTTTATAAATAAACTAGTTCTGTTTTACTTTGTCAGTTCTTGTGGAGAATTAATATTAAGTTAGATTTAAGTTTCCCAATTGTTGGGAAAGTTTTGTGAACATTTGTTTTGGTTTTGATCTGGACTAATTATAGTTCTGATTGTTTATAACTGATTAGTTTCTTATCACTAATATATTTTCATGTTTTTTTTAATTAACATCTTGTACATAGTTCATTCATAATATTTGCAATAAATCTTTGTTTTGTTGATACAGTCAATTACTTTGGACTTTTATTACTCTAATCATTGTTGCAAACTAATCTGTTTTTGTTGTTACTTTTTCCTATTTCCAAAGTCCAAGTCTGGCAACTAACATATTCATTTTTTTGTTGTTTTTGTGTAATGCCATTTTGTTAGTTTATTTCTGGGCTGTTGAATGGTGTTTTACAATCTAACTAATATTTCTTTCAAATTGTTAATTTATCAAAATTTATAGTTAGCATTAAAAACTTTTTCTTTACTTCAATTTAGATTTATAATATTAAAATATTTTTATGAAGTATAAAAGTTTATAAACAAACCTCAACTGTTCTCAATGGATCTCTACCGCTAACTTGTTTAGCAATTTCTATTTCATCAGTTTCTTCTTGTACAAAATAATTGGGATAAAATGCTGCAGCAATGATAAGCTATATTTAAAAAGAAATGTTTAAATTAGATTCAACATAAAATATATAAACTGCAGATAACAAAAAAATAATAATAATAATAATTAAAAAAAAAGCACAAATTAAATAACCTTAGAAGTTTTTTTTTATTACATATTTTAGTGTAGGTCTTAATCAAGTATTAATTGTAAATAAATCATATAAATATTTTACATATTACGAACTAGCCTTGTGAAGTTATAAAATTAACTTAGTATAAAGCAAAATCCACACAAGATATAACATGACTTATAAGTTAAACATAAAAACAACAAACAAATTAATTTGATTATTTAGTTGTATTTTACTTTTGTATAGCCTATAAACAATTTAAAATCAATGTAAGGTGCATAAAAAAATCAAATAAACAAATCAGTTGATTTAACTTCTCTCATTTATTACTATTAGCACAAAGTTTTACTAAATAGTTATAGAATACAGATAAATTGAAATCATGAATATTGTTATCAGTTGTTTAATGTCCTCAGAAACAACAAGTCCCAAAACATGTAAGTTAAAATATAGAACTTTACTTATTGTAACCTTAGATAGGCTATAATTATCGTTATCTTCAGGAAAATATGCAAAAAAGCTGCCCTTTCTTGTTATTTTCCTTAACATGTATATGATAACATTCAATCATAATCAGTTACTGTGAGTCTCATTCAGTGCTTTAAACATGATTTTAATCATCTGTCCACAGTATAGCATTTATCACTGCTATACCATGAGCAGATAATTAATTTATTACTTCAATTATGCACTATCAGTTGTTGAAGTACTGTAAAAAGTAGTAGGCATAAAAACAACACTGAATGAACTATTATTAATTATTAAAGTTAATAAGCATTCAAGTTACACATTTTTAGTTGTTATAACAGTTCTTTTAATATCAGAGTAAATAAAACCAAAATTTCCACTAATTATAATTAATATTTATTTACTTCATTCAATGTTATCATTCAATTATCATCAGTATAGCAAGTTCCAAAATGATTTCAATAAGCGGATTCTACTGTATTAGATTTTAAAATTATTTCAAAAATAAGACGCCATAAATTGTTTTTTAAAAAACAAAATATTCACACACATTACTTTTACTAAGAAAAACTCCTTATGTATTTAGTCCAAAAAATCAAAAAATTGACTTCATCATTTAATATAGATTCTAATGTCTCTCTCTCTCTCTCTCTGCTAAATAATCTTTATAATATTCTAAATATTCAGGAGTTTGCATACAATATAAAGAAAAAAAATTACTTTTTTCATATTATTTTTGCAATTTGTTGGATAAAGATAGAGCTAATCTAAACAAAAAACAATTATTTATATGGCTTGAAATAGTGATAAAATGGATACAAAGATCTAACTGTACCTGCACAATTCACAACATGAAACAAAATTATGTACTATGAGAACTTTAGAATTGTAGCAGAAGTTCAGAAGCTAATATATATAGACTATTTATTTTGAAAGTGATGCAAGTCCATTTTTTGTTGTTTTGAGAAAATTAAAGGTTAGCATATTAGTCAATTCAAAAATATAAATTAATTATGCCAAGTCTGGCAATGTTTCTACTAATTTATCAATATGTAATTTGATTATATAAATTTCTTTTAGGTGAATTTAACTAAAATAATATATATTTACAGACTGTAAATGGACTTACACCATTTTCATAATTAGTCAATTGTAAAAATCATTTAATTTCAATTATGAAAAATTAAATATCACTTAAAATATATTTTGTATTAATCCAATTTTGTTTATAAATAATAACAAGAAATAAAATNGTAATAAAATTTTAAGCTGCAATCTTCGGCTATATCTTGGGCTACTCCAATATTTTTTTTGTTGGTGTGTGTGTTTTCGCTGGCAGCACTGGCACTTTTGTGTGGTGTTTTTCTGAGGACTGTGTGTCGTGCTAAATCGAACATTTTTGATACTAGATCAACTTCTAAAGTATATTTTTTTTGGTTTTTATATTTTTCAGTATATTTATTTTATTTGTATAAAATAAAAAAAAAATTTTTAACGATACAATAGCCACGATTATTATTTAAAGTTTTCATTAGGCTTAACATCAATGAAAATTCAACATGAAGTGACACGCAACGGAGAAAAATTTCAACATGGGATAGGTTAATATATTTTTTCATAGATAATTAGTTATCCGAACAACCCCAAGTCCCAACTGATTCGGATAAACAACGCTCTACTGTAGTGTTGTTTATTTTCAACATTAAAGATATTTACTTATTGTTAAAGTATTTTATGATAAGTTTATCATCATTATGAGCTTATCATTAGGCACTGCTTTTCATTTAGGCTCATTACATGGATTTTTTTTCATTTCATTTATTTCCATTCTATCAAATTGTGCTTTTGTTGGTAAAATGCAGATGTAATTTATGGACAGCCCATAAGTGCTTAATTAGACTGCAGAAAATGGACTTACACCACTTTCAAAATAAATGGTCCATATATTAAATTATACACAAAACTTAATAAAAACAAAAGAAATGCAAAAAACTTTCTTAATCTATATTTTGAACATTTCAATAGTAATAGTGACAATTGAAGTTAGACCTGATCAAATATTAAAAAATCTAGCAATTAAAGTTGCATAATTTTCCTGACTGTTTTTATTTTTAAAAAAACTTTTATATTATTAAGCAAAAAGTAAAATTGTGTGTGGCATCATCTGTTATGAGATTTTGTTATAAGAACTTTTTACATTTTTAATTACTATAAAATGGCAAAAAGCTTAATTTTGATGGTAGGGATGAATTTTATATAAAAAAAAGTATGAATGCTAACGACAAGTAAAATTGTCATAAAGTCTGACCCTACTGGAGATACACATAACCCCCTTTATCTCTCCACCCCTAACCTTTAACCACCAATATTTAATAGCATTAGTGCCCCTCATATACAAACCACCATTACAAATTTCATTACTTAATCTATACCCCCGCCTGAGAAATTAAGCGAAATAGATAACAACACACATGGAATTTTTTTTGCCTTTTTTGACTCTTTTGGATTCAGGAGATTTGCAAAACTCTCAGAGGGTCAAATCTGACATGATTCCAATGCTTTCCCTTGTTATATATACATAACAGCTTGGAAAATAAAGTGCTAGTTGCAATTCAAAAGCTGAGAAAAATTTTCATAAAAAAGTATCAATTATGTCTTTAGTAACTGTTATGTGTATGTAACTTTTATTAAACAAAAGTAAATTATCATATTGGTTAATAAAGCCATGAATAAGCAAATCTATTCCATGTCAAATTTGCTTTTAACAGTTCAGATATATTACATTACTCCTACAGGTAATTTAATATATCTGAACTGTTTGTATAATTACAAGAATTGACAGTTAAGTGGAAAATAGTGTGTATAAAAGAAAATCAAACATTAGATTGGAAAATGTTGGACAAGTAATTTTTTGAAAATTTTTTAAAATTTATGAAATCCATTATAAATAATTCCTTGTCAATTTGTATTTAATGGTCTCTGTATTTTCAAGTTGTCCTGTTTTTGTTGTTAGTTTGATTTTAAACAATATAAACTAATCTGTAGATAATAAGTTAAGAAAATAAAGAATATGATGGATTAATTCCTCAATTATATATTTTATTGAAAACTTCTTACTCCACAAAGTGAAGCCAGAATTATGATGCAGATAAGGACAAATATCAATTTGTCTGAAACTAAGACATTTAGTAAATTGTTTACACAAATGATCAAAAATCTATACATTACATTAACTTTCTGACATAAGCAGAAGTAAATTTAAAGAATAATTCTTTGCAAATAATTTCACTATCTAAAATTGTTATCAATATCACAATGGTAACAACTTGTATAGTAAAAAATTTCTAATATAACTGCATGAAAATTACAAATATGTCTTACAAATATGATATATTAACAAAATTGCAAATCAGATTAAATCAATATCTTGCACACACTAAATCTTAAATTGTCAAATCTTGTAATAACTTTAAATTATATATTTTTTAAAACAAAAAAACTTCGTCATTTTTAGTTTAAATTTTTCCATCGACCCCCCCCAATAATATTACATTGACCACTTTGGCGACCCATGAATTACAGTATGTTTTGGTTTACTGAATAATATTAAATACAACCCTAATCTATANCAAATCAGATTAAATCAATATCTTGCACACACTAAATCTTAAATTGTCAAATCTTGTAATAACTTTAAATTATATATTTTTTAAAACATAAAATATTGAGTTGTTCGGAAACTAATTTCATTTTTTTACCACTAGAGAGATTAGTTGTATTTTTACCTGCCATTTTCATTCAACCATATTGACATTATATATTTTGACAGCTGACATTTTAAGGCTTATTTGTAAAAAATTTTGTTTGATTTTGTGCAATTGTTTTTGTTTTTTTGGTGTCCCATCAAATATGGAAGAGCAAAAGCAACATTTTCGGCATATTTTCTTCTTTTATTACTGAAAAGATAAGAATGCTGTTCAAGCAAGAAAAAATTGTGTGACATATATGGAGATGGTGTGTTAACAGAACAACAGTGCCAAAACTGGTTTGCAAAATTTAATTCTGGCAATTTCAATATTGAATATGCGCCACATTCTGGAAGACCAGTTGAAGCTGATAAAGACAAAATAAAGGCATTGATTGAAACAAACCACTGAATAACAACATGAGAAATTGCTAAGAGATTAAATTTGTACAATTCAACCATTTGTGATCACTTGAAATGACTTGGTTTTGGTTTTGTTTCAAAGCTTGATATATGGGTTCCTCATGTTCTAAAGAAAGAGATTTGCTCTGTCACATTAACATCTGTGATTTGCTTCTCAAATGTGAGGAAAATGATCCATTTTTGAAACAAATCATAACTGGTGACAAGAAATGAATTGTATACAACAATGTCAAACACAAACAATCATGGAGTAGAAAAGATGAGCCAGCTCAGAGCCGGCACTTCAAAAGCCAATATTCATAAAAAAAGTGATGCTCTCTGTTTGGTGAGATTTTAAGGAAATTGCTTTTTTTAGCTTCAACCAGACAATTCCACAATTGATTCTAAAGTGTACTGCTATCAACTGGACAAATTGAATATTATCATCAAACAGAAAAGGCCAGAATTGATCAACAGAAAAGGTGTAGTGTTTCACCATGATAATGCCAGATCTCATACAAGTTTGGTAACTAATCAGAAGCTGTTACATCTTGGATGGGATGAAACCAGTGCTACCACATCCATCATATTCACCTAATCTGGCACCCTCAGATTATTACTTATTCCAATCTTTACAAAATTTTTTAAACAGTAAAACATTTACTTCAAATGAAGATATCAAAAATAACTTGGATCAGATTTTTGTAAGCAAAGATCAAAAATTTTATGAGCATGGAATCATGCTACTACCAGAAAGACAGCAATAGGTATTGGACCAAAATGGTCAATATATAATTGAATAAAATATTTTTATATTATAAGTTGTTTTTTTTATAATAAAAAACAAAATTACTTTCCGAACAACCCAATAGTTGATATATTCTAAAGATATATTGTATCCTAATAATACATAATTATATTTTATTGTAAATTATTCTCATTTAGATGAAACATAAAACAATATAAACTGAACCAAAAATAAATGAAATATAAATTACTTTAATTATTAAAGAATCTTCAACAGTTTGCCTCCTTGCCTGGTGTGATGCTTTTATATTTAGTTTTTCTAAACGAGTTTTCAGTTCATTGACTAAAATTTTAACCTGCAGAAACAAAATAATCATGATATGAATAAATTCAAAAACTACATAAAAAAATAAATTTCATATAAAAATAAACTTACTTCTTTTATCTTTTTTATCTGAATAAAATTGGTTTTCCCCCATTCTTCTTCTTTTTGTTTGTTTTTAGAAAATCTAAAATGGCCACGTTGGGTAGTTTCATCCCATAACTGAAAATTAATATTTAATATACTTATAAAATCAAATTTATTTTTATTTTATTTCATTAAATTTACAGGAAAAGTCTGATTAGACATTTGATTTCCATCCCCTAAAAAAACTTATATCATAAAACAAACAACAACCCCTAATGCATAAAGGGGGAACAAACATCATCGTCTTAAAAAGTAATACGATGCTTTTTTACATTTCACACATTTCATTTCATATAAAAATGATCAAAATTATTAAAGTTTTGCAATATATGGTAAAATAAAGATTGTTGGGATAGATTTAGATGAAAAATGATAGTAAAAACATAAGTAAATGATTTAAATTTTCAATTGGCTATTAATATGCCTCAAAACCAAACTTATCATAATGACCACAAATGACTTTAAAGGTGACTGCTTTATCATTTCAATCTTATTGACTCCAATATGCATTTTGGACATATACATTCATCCCTCTTCAAAAGGGTACAATATTATATCTACATAGACATTAACAAAAGAATAAGCATCATCTTAACATTTACAACAACACATATGTTCTATTCTAAGCTTTTACTTACAATATTTAGTTAACATTTAAAACCCCCCATTTTATTAATAGGTTTTGATTTTATCTATATTTTACCCCGTCTTTATTATAAAAAAAAAGGATGTAAAATTTTAGCTGTTAACTAAATATTGTAACTAAAAACTTAACATTAATCAGAATAATGTTGGATTATAAAAATTCAAATAAACAGGAAAACTAAAGAAAAAATAAAAATACAACTTCTGTTATTCGCTATTTCATTTCACTTATTTTAATTTTTTTTTATAATATATTTGATCATGATCAGGATAAAAGTGAAGAAAAAGTAATAGTTTACTGCAGAAAATAAATGAAAATATGAATAATGAGAATGTCAATGTATAAGTTGAAAAAATAAAATGAGAATTATGATGACAAAACAGTTTATAAACTGGTCCATAAATGAAAATACAGTAAAACTTCTCTAATTCAAATATTTCTTTAACTTGAAGAAAGTGAAGCACTTGGCACTTGGAAGGAAATTCAAGTTGGAGATATTAGTCCCCAACTTGAATTTCCTTCACTTAAATTTTAATATTTATTCTATCCAAATTGATTCTAATTATCAGGTTTCCATGAAATTTTCACATGGTTATCTACTGTCTAAACACCCATTTGAAAACAATGTTCCAGTCCAAAGCAAGAAGACCTTTCACTTTATCTCAACAAGATGTACCTGCAAATCTGTTTGATTTCATTAGTTACATTGAACATTTGGCTGAAAGGCATTAAATGAGCTTAGACAGCTTGTTTGATAGTTTTTGTTTTAAACAAACAAAAACTATCAAAGATTTTTTATATAATGCAAGAGAGGTAAAAATACAAATCTATTCAGAATCATCATTTTTCACTCTATTGTTCTCTAACTTGAATCATCTGTAAATCAGTTTTTCCTGCCCCTTGGAGCTTCAAGTTAGAGAAGTTTCACTGTATGAGGAGTCCCAGAAGAAAGCAAGAATTATACATAATAAAGGAATGAAGACTTTGAAAGGAGTTTATCAATAAATGGAGTAACAAAATGAGACAACAGCAATGGATATAATGCTTGGAAAATATTAAACATTTTCCAAGCATTATATCCATTACATTACAGCAAAGGAAAAAAAATAAAAATGAGAGGTAATAAAACGTCCAGTCCTGAGTTAACTCGGGCATGTTACATAGCATTACAAAAAATGCAGTCCTTTCGGCCCCCCAAATTTTTTTTTTGATTTTTGGAATGTTTTTTAAGTCTCCAAATTTTTTCGAAAATTTTTACCCGCACAAAAAAATTTTATTGTGATTTTAATTAGCCTTTGATAAAACTCGATTAAGGCTTAATTGTTTTTTAATGGGATTTTTTTTATCAAAATTAATTAATCGTTCTAAAGTTGTAGTGCATGGATTTTACTTTGGTAAAGTTATTTAAAGCTACTTTCTGATGTCAAAAACGACCTCCGATAGTTTTTTAATTTTTTTAATTAATAGATTTTATTATATATAAATTTAATTAATTAGGGGGGGTCGGAAATCGCAATAAAATTTTTAATTTTTTAAAAATATTTAAAAATATAGGCCTAATTAGTATTCACCCTATTTTAAACCCTTGTCCTCCCGAGACATGAGAATGTCCCGGGAAATCTGACTCCAGCTGTTCTCAAGGTCATCCAGCTGTGTAAACAATGATTCATCAGTGTCAAATTTCACAGAAAGGCGAGACAAAGGAAAATAAAATTTGAAGCTTTTTCTTCAAAATTAACGCATTTCTTTCATTTTTTTTTCAGTTTTAAGTATTTTTTATGCTTAATTACATTATAATTAATAACAGGTCGGCGTTAAGAGGTTAATTATACTAAATAAAACAATAAATCATTGATTTATTATATTAATTTTTTATTTATTTATAATGTTCTCTTTTAACAATAATACAGTATTTAATTATAAGGTTATATTTATATATTTTATTCAAATAAATATCCATTGTAGAAAAAATTCTATTTTACTCAGTTTTACTATTATTAAAATTTTCAGTTTACATTAAATGCTCCAAATATTGGATAACAGACTAGAGTATATATCATAGTCAGAAGGTCTCTTCTAATTTAGAATTATTATTATTAAAATCTTATACCATGTTTATATATGTCTGTCATAAAACACTACTATTAAGATATTAAAAATTTTATTAAATATGCACCCATTTTACTTACTTTATATGCATTCAGATATGCTATGCAGTCACTAAATGTTCCATGAGACCATGATAAACGAGATCTAAAAATAAATATATATGTTTAATAGAAAATAAATAAATAGTTTAATATATATAGGAATTTAAAAATTATATCAACAACCTATCCTTTATGCTATAATATTTTGACATACTATGGAAGTTAGATTAAATACCATAAAGTATATATAGACTAAACTTCTTTCAGTTTTCCATGATTTATAGCAGATGAGATCCAACTAGACTTGCTTCAAGAGCCACATTTAAGGAGTCAATATTGGCCAGAATCAGTAACATAACACAATATAACACTATGATGTTAATAATACTATAACTATACTACATTTTGATAATTAAGTTATTTACTGGAAGGATGTTGATTTAATGCAACTTACAGTATCCTTCTTAAATAATATCTTCACGAGTATGATTAAATTAACAACATGATGAGTATGATTAAAAAAAAGACCCTCTTAATATCTTCAGGACAAAGAGTAAAAAAAATTCATTTTTAAAAGAGTATTGACATATAATCTTAGTTTTCATTCAGAATCTCTGAATCATTAGATATGATGCAAGAGCCACATTGTTAATGTTTGAAAGCTACATGCAACTTGCAAGCTATGTTTTGGCCACATTAATTTAAAAGGTTATTGAAACGTATATAATAAAAAGTTGTCAAACAGTTTATGTTATTTATTGTAATCTATATAAATAAAAATGTAATGTTCATTTGTTCCTAATAGCTAATCTATAAAAGTTCTTCATCAATTGCATTGAAATTTTCACAGAATGTTCCATTTGAATACAGGCATGCTTTTATATAATATATATATATGTCAAAATTCCCTCCATCTGCAAGTTAATAATAAAAAAAAGTTATTTTTTAATAAAATCTCAGATGGCACCACACACAATTTTAACTTTGTACTAGTGTGTCTTAGTTTTTCTTAAACAAATATTTTTCACCTGAAAAATTATAAAATATTTAGCTATTAAAAGCTTAAAAATTAATTAAATCATATTTACAATTCCATATTTTTTTGTTGACTATTGCCATATAGTTCGAGAGACATTTCTGAGAATGAAACTTCAGTTCGAGACATTGAACTTACAGGAGATTCGCTCTCTTAACAATATTTTCTCACGATCCAACTATGTGATAAGAGCGAAAATACTATCGCATACATTTTAAACAGAAAAATATTAGAATTATTTTTAAAGGTAATTTGATGTTTAAAGAGGAATTAATCTATATAAATAAAATTGTAATGTTCATTTGTTCAATGTTCAAAATCTTAAATCTCCAAATTCACCGACTGCTTTCAAATTTTGACAACATTGCATTTGAATTCATGCATGTTTTTATATACAGTGGGTGATCAGTTAATGAACATAATCCGTTCCAAGACTTTGTTCGTTATCCGAATTGTTCGTTAACCGATTATCGATTTTCCATAGGTTTCTATGGGAATTTGATTAATTCGTTCTGGAGACCTCCAAAAAATACAAAAATATAGACTATACTTTCNATCTTTGTAATATTTAATGAAAGATTTACTTATGTTCATTTTATTTATTTATTTATTATTTTTTTTTTTATCAGTAAATTAATATTTGTATACCAAGAAGCAGATTATTCTCTAAATTTTTGTCCAAAATCTGAGATCTATTCTTGAATTTTGTAAATGTTATTTTTGAGAAAATTATTTATATTTGCATTGCTTCCAAATAACAAAATTTTCTTCATTTTATCTATCACCAGTAAAAATTCTTTTCGGTTAAATTTTTGTTAAGATAATACCAAAAACTTTGCTTTCATTTCTTTTTTTAATTTTTAATATTTCCATTTGATTATATTTATATTTACCTGAAATTTTGTCAATACCTGGGATATTAAATGGTAATAAAGATAAGATACAAACTGGAATGTCTATTGAAATAACATACATCTTTCTTTTCCAGCAAAACTAGTTTTATTTGACTAACATTTTTTACCTCTTTTATAGGCCAAACAGAAGAGAATGTTTGTTAAAACTTATATTCTAAAACTGAACATTCTCAAGCAGAACACATTTAAACAGGAGAATCTCTGTTTCAACTTATATTCAACAACAATTTTTGAGCAGAACATTTTCAAAACCATTTGTTTTTGAATTTATTCATACCTATTCTTTGTACCTAAAAACTTCTTTCATTTCTGTTATACAGGTTTCAGACTTATAGTAAAATTTAACATAGAAAAATCACTCTATTTGAGTTTAATTTCCATTTAGACAGGTTTTACTGTATATTAATTACAATTAATGAATATATGTACTAATAGTAATCAAAATCTGCATACAACACTTCAAATTATAGTCAAATTCCTGAATGATAATACTGTCACAATATAACAGATCACTAAATATTTGTTCACATAAAAATAATATATGATATGTTATATTTGTGTTTGTTTTTAANCAAAAGCTGCAATCTTTTATCTTTGTAATATTTAATGAAAGATTTACTTATGTTCATTTTATTTATTTATTTATTATTTTTTTTTTTATCAGTAAATTAATATTTGTATACCAAGAAGCAGATTATTCTCTAAATTTTTGTCCAAAATCTGAGATCTATTCTTGAATTTTGTAAATGTTATTTTTGAGAAAATTATTTATATTTGCATTGCTTCCAAATAACAAAATTTTCTTCATTTTATCTATCACCAGTAAAAATTCTTTTCGGTTAAATTTTTGTTAAGATAATACCAAAAACTTTGCTTTCATTTCTTTTTTTAATTTTTAATATTTCCATTTGATTATATTTATATTTACCTGAAATTTTGTCAATACCTGGGATATTAAATGGTAATAAAGATAAGATACAAACTGGAATGTCTATTGAAATAACATACATCTTTCTTTTCCAGCAAAACTAGTTTTATTTGACTAACATTTTTTACCTCTTTTATAGGCCAAACAGAAGAGAATGTTTGTTAAAACTTATATTCTAAAACTGAACATTCTCAAACAGAACACATTTAAACAGGAGAATCTCTGTTTCAACTTATATTCAACAACAATTTTTGAGCAGAACATTTTCAAAACCATTTGTTTTTGAATTTATTCATACCTATTCTTTGTACCTAAAAACTTCTTTCATTTCTGTTATACAGGTTTCAGACTTATAGTAAAATTTAACATAGAAAAATCACTCTATTTGAGTTTAATTTCCATTTAGACAGGTTTTACTGTATATTAATTACAATTAATGAATATATGTACTAATAGTAATCAAAATCTGCATACAACACTTCAAATTATAGTCAAATTCCTGAATGATAATACTGTCACAATATAACAGATCACTAAATATTTGTTCACATAAAAATAATATATGATATGTTATATTTGTGTTTGTTTTTAATATCAAATTTCAAATTCTTACTTTTAATATAACTAGTATTTTTAAAATTTATATTTTTAAACAATGTTCTTTCAGAAATTTTAATGTTATAAAAACTAAATTTATATATGATCCATCCATATATATATATTTATATATATAAAAGGAACAATTTAAACTTACTTGTAAGCTTCCAAAAACTTCTGGAAAGGTTTTGCAAAAAAATCCTTTAAAGACAGACTAGCAGCTGCAAAAATATATTTATTTAATATTTCATGTTCAGTATTTAAAAATAAAATTATGAAAGTTTATACAGATTCACATTTTTAGTGTAATTTAGCATGAATGAAAAGTATGAAGAATAATGTAAAGTTTTTTTACAATAAGTAAATAGTGTTAACTAACTATTATTTCATATTAGTTATAATTTGAAATACCATAATTTCATGTAGGTAATCCATGATAGCATATACTATGCAGAAAATTGCTAGAACAAAACTAAGATCTTTGTATAACCCATCTCTATCCCATATCCCATGACTCCAGAATAGCTACTGAAAGCATAACACTTACTGGTATACAGTTTAAAAAAAGAGCATCTGAAGTATTACAACATTATTTTTCTATTTTATTACACTTCACCATAAGTAACAAAAAATGTAATACTGTAATATTGAAAGGGAGGCTCCAAATGTCATATGTCAAAAATACAAAAATGTCTTTTTTATTATATTGCTCATTTCTGTTTCATTTACCAAATATTATTATTAAATTATATATTGAATAGTTTGAGTATTTTGAGTATATGTCTCTTTAATCCGAATCAATAAAAACCCGGTAGACTTCCTCTTAGCTATAAGGTTAGGTACTCCTTTATTGCAATTCACAAATGCATTTTGGGCCTATATAGTATCTAAACCCCTCTTCAGTATAAATGCTACATATATAAAGAACAAAACAAAAATTAAAGACAAAGTCATTCTAAAAATATATTTCAGATGATCACCATTTTTACTTAGTGTTCTAGAACAAATTATAGACAGCTGGACCTTCCTTTTTAGGCTACACAACTGCCTACATTTAAAAAAGTTCCTTAAAAAACACAAAAAACCAATAAAGATTAAAAGAATTCTTCTTTAAAATTGGAATGGTAAATCTTACGACGTCCTGTTAGTTCATCCTTGTCCATTCGGGTTTCTGGCTCCTTTTATCTACTGAGGATTAGCACTGACAAATGTAGATTACACCAAGATATCCCTCTGGTGATTTATTTTTAGAGTGACTTCGTCTTTAATTTGTGAAAAAATTTGACGGAAATTCAAAAACAAAACAAAAAAATTAATTTACAAATTTTCTGCATGAAGGTGATGTTTACAGACAAAAATAAATTTTTCACATGCTTCAGAAGACAGAGCAACGCTTTTCCAATTATACTGGTACATTTATATGACACTAACTCTAATATTTTATATAAACCAGAAAACATGTGTGTGTATTGGATGACACTAGTACACAGGTACAATAAAAATCAACCTTAAAATCAATAAATATACATTATTTCCATACACACTATTACACTAATAACAATGTTGTATCTTCTTACCTATAACTATACCTTGTAAGGTATTTTTTTAAACTATGTCGTATTATTTAAAACGTTATCAGAATAACTGCAATTAAAACGACATGTTTACAAATCATAAATCAATGATTTAACAATTTTAAAAAAGGATAATACATACATCATGTTTTCATTATTTTTATCCACATTTTCCAACAATATTATTGTAACTACATGATACTTTCTGACTTATGTCACTAGGTATTTTTTAAATCAACTATGTCATATTTTTTTTTTTTATACTATCGAAACAACTGCAATCACAATAACAGTTTTACAAGTTATAAGTTAATGATTTAGCAATTATTAAACAGAGAACAATACATACATAATGGCTTTTCTTTACATTTATCCACAGTATCACATTTGTAACCTTCATACGACACCCCTGTTACAATTTATTTCTTCAAGTCATGCCCTCTATCATATTATGTCACTGTTCATCAACTTGCATACCATTAGATGAATTCACTAAATTATTATTACTATTTTTTATTATTTCAATATGTTCTTTGAATTTGCATTTATATATTGAATGTTAAAATAAACTCCAAAAAAATTTAATAAAAAATAATTTTAATATTTATAATATCCAATGATATGGATTTGAGCAATCACTCAGCTTTTGTTTGCTGAAGAGAAGTCTAAACTTCAATCTGTTAAACATTTGCTATTGAAAGTGAAAGCAAAATGCAAAAAATAATTTTGCGTAGCTAATTTGATTCCTACAGATGTTTTGCAAAACAATAGCAGCAAAATGACCACCAAATCATATGCAAACAATAAATGTTATTAAAACAAAAAGCTGATCAATAACAGCAAATTGTGTTTTATGTTTACTTCATTCATTTATCAAAAAAATTTCAAAACTAATCGTACTAATAGTAAGAATATAATAATATGTAAGAGAGTTTCAGATAAGTGATATTTTATAGTATTATACAAATACAGTCGACCCCCTATAACACTGTTGATTATTCCGTTTTATATGAATTCCATGTTGTACGAGTCACTTAGATTTTACAAATACATGTGCCAGGCTGTGAACGGCTCACGTATTTGTAAAATCTAAGTGACTCATACAACATGGAATTTATATAAAATGGAATAATCAACAGTGTTATGGGGGGGTTGACTGTAATGTGTTTACTTATTTATTTATACACATATCAATTGACATTTGGGATTTTTCTGCCTATCTGCCTCCCCAAATTAACAAATATACAAACATAAATATAACAAATAAAAGGGTAAATTAATTAAAAGTAAAAATTGTATAATTCCTTTTTACATTTTAATTTAACACAAGAAAACTAAGATACAAAAAAATCATCAAAATTGTTTAAATTTTGAGAAAGATGATAAAAAAAAAAGGAGCTTTAAGATACACTCAAAAGAAAAAATGGAGTAAACATGCATGATGAAGTCAGGTTTTTGCAGGAACATGTAAAAATAGTCAATCATAATAAATAAAACCATTAAAAAAATTTAAAATAAAGCAAGCAATCAAAATATTTGATATGCTAAAAAAAATGAAGGAAAACCTAATCTAATCCTTACAAAGTTAGCATTCTGAGTATATAGTAAATTTCATAATTTATTGAAAGATAAATCAAATTTCTAGAGCTCTTGAAAAAGTTTATCTAAGAGAAAAGGCAGAGCCATAGACTGAATGGGTAGTCCATAATCTATGAATGACTGAAAATTAGTAAAAAAAAAAAAAGCTCTTAATGCACTTTTAGATAACTTATGTTTACAAAATTGCCATAACATTCCACATCTAATAGCCAGGTATTTAATTATTTTACTGATATGATTTTTAAAAGTGAGTTTAGTATCAAAGATCATTCCCAGATCATTAAATAATGTAACATAACTAATAGGGAGTGAAATCATTAAAAAAAAGTAGGTAAAGGAGAATTGAGAATTAAAACATAACATAACCACAGTTTTTTGTATATTAATCCTGAAATTAGCAGAATCAAATAATTGTTTAACAAGCAAATATAGGCTGTAGAATCTTTAGATCAGAACTTATCAATTTAATGTTGTCAGTATAAGCTACAATGTGAGATTTAAGATGGCAAAGAAGATTGTTTACATATATTGAAAAAAAAAGGTCACTGAGAATAAATCCTTGTTGAATACCACATAAAGGAATAAAATTTAGAAATTCAAATTCGCCTATTTTGATTTAATCGCCTCTATTATTTTGATTTTACATTTTTGTAGCAAAAAATAATTAAATGTAATTAAAATATACCTCACAACAATCCTTTCAGCTACTGTAAATTTTCTAAATATTAACCACATCAGTGTATACTCCACAGAAAATTGCTAAAATAAAAATAAATATGCCTGCATCTGCAAAACTGCTGTTGAAAACATGTTACTTAACTGATGCAGATCATAATTGTGAAAGTGGCATCTCAGATATTCTGTTCTCTCCATTTTTTTTTAATTTTATTTTTATCAGCAATTCATTGTAAATGTAATTAAAAAATAAGTAAAACAAAAAAAAAAAACATTTACGAATGAGTCACAACTACATTAAGTATCAAAAATAATAATAATCATACTTGTTCAACCAAAGATAAGCTCCTTCAAATGATAAAGACCTGATAAACTAATCATCAGACCAATCAACAAGATGCCAAAATTGTCTTCTTCCAATTACTGTTTAAAAACTGGTTATGACAAAAATTTATTTTACTACTGTTGTCTAACTCTACACAAAGTTATTTAATAACAACTTTTGTCAATCTTACAGCAAACTATTTCTAAATTTGAATAATTTAAGAAACAATTTAATACCTTCCAGTCATTAAATACCTCTCTTAAAACATGTTATTAACTATTATTTTCAAACCTATCCATTATTAATTATTACTTTTAAATTAATTTTGTAATTTAAAATAATTTGTTAATTTTTTTATATTTAAAATAATTTGTTGCCTTTTTTAATTTTTATTTTTCAATATACAGGGTTGGTCAAATTAAAGCTACCCTATTCAGGAACTTTTTACAGAGAACCAATGGACAATATTTTGTTACATTTGGTTTACACATGTTTCAGATCATGGTAAAAACTATGAGAATAAGTTCTGAAAATCACCACTAAGGGGCATCAAATTTACAAAACATTCTTAGTCAATTGTAATTACCAGGCATATACAGCAGAGCATCTATTATCCAAATGCCAATCGACTGAAATGTCGGTTAACCAAAAGCATTCCAGTCGAACTGTGTTCTGCTGAATCAAACACTTTTGATACTAGATTAACTTATAAAGTATAATTTTGTTTGTTTTTATATTTTTCAATATATTTATTTTGTTTGTACAAAATAAGGAAATAATTTTTAATGATACAATAGCCACGATTATTATTATAAAAATTTTCGTTAGACTTAACATCGATGAAAATTCAATGCAAAGCAACACGCAACGGAGAAAAATTTAAACATGGGATATATATTAATACACTATTATTTGGATATACTAATATACTATATTAATAATGTATTTTTTCACACATTATCGGCTATCTGAAAAATCGATTTTCCGAACAACCCCAGTCTCCAATCGATTTGAATAATCAACGCTCTACTGTACAGGTTTAATTACTGACAATCAGTGTGAATTAAGCACTGCTGCAATGAAACACAATGTTGTTAAACAGGCATCCTCTGACTGTTAGCATCAATCAGAGGATGCATTCAATGTGGTGGGCATAGTTAAAAACTAGCAGCTTATACTGCAAAATAGCATTCTTAACTGCAGCATGCAACTGATCCGATGAGATCTATCGTATGTGCTGCAGTTAAGAATTACAATTACAATTGTCATCAAAACTGTCAATAATTAAATGTGTATGTTAGAAGTATTTCCCCCCAAAACTATTCCTCATGGTCTGAAACATGTGTAAATGAAATTTAACAAAGTTTCACTCATTGGTTCTATCTACAGAAGGTACTGAATAGGATAACTTTAATTGGAACCATCCTGTAGATTTTTCCATTTATAATTTATTTATTATTAAATGATTTAAGATATTATTATTCCATAAGTTCATAACAATGTTTCACTTTTTGAACATTTGTCTACATAAGCCAATGTTAGCTACGAAAAATAAAAAAAATATTCTTTGTATACAAAAAAATCTTTCACTTCCAGAAAAACAATTTAATTTCTTTATAGTTTATAATATGGTGCAAAGATTCACTTAATTTCAAGATATTTAATAATGTCTTAAATTGTGTACAAATATTACTTTAATTAATACAAAATAGATTTCTACAGCATCCATTTTAAAAAATGTAACAAATAAGTTAAAATAGAAATATTCTCTTTAATTTCCTTCATCTTGTTAAAAAAATTAAAATTAATGCTGTTGTTTGTAGAAAAAACTATATATGTATAATAACAATCAGGTAGGGATATTTTTTAAATGCATATAATTATTTTAGTGGTTAAAATCACCTTATGGTGATGAAAATTGTAAAATTTATTACTTGTCATTGAATTATAGTCATGTTTTAATCAACAACAAGAATCTGCTCATCCAAAACAATTTTTCAAAAGTTCATCTTTTGTTGGACAGAATACAAGTACATAATAATAATAATAACTTCTGGGTGCAAGCTCTTGGCACAGACAGATTATTTACACAGACACAATCAAGTAGCAAATATAATACACCAAGAGCTTGCAAAGAAACACAAATTATTAGACATCCATGAACCATACTACAAGTATATTCCACAGACAGTATTGGAAAACAACACGCACAAAATGTACTATGACAAAGCTGTAATCACAGATAAAACAATTTACCACAACAGACCAGACATCACACTCATTGTCAAACACAATAAAATCACATACGTTATAGACATAGCTATTCCAAACACTCACAATGTACAAAACACACGCACTGAAAAAATTAGCAAATACACAGAACTCACCCAGGAAATAAGGCATCTGTGGAGGATGGATAGGGTGCTTATTGTACCTGTCGTTCTCTCCTGTACAGGTGTGATACCACACACACTACACAAAAGCCTGGGAACATTACAATTGAGTAGAAATACATACATCACACTACAGAAGGCCACTATATTGAATACATGCCACATTGTTAGGAAATACCTGAATACAGACACACCCACTGACACACTTCTTTAATTTTAGTTTTGTTTTGGTTGCTATGCCTTGACTTTGGTCCAGCATAGTACACAGCTACTGGTGTGAACTGAGTATAACTCACAAAACATAACAATAATAATAATAATAATAACTCTCCCGTGGTCACCACCTGGTCGTGGTGGGAGAGCCCAGTAATTTTATTGAACCATAGAGCAATGCAGACTGTAGCATAAGATCCTGGTAGGGACACCCATGCCAGTAAGGTCTATGGGGAGAAATGAAGCTAAGAGTGACCACACCCATATTCTGTGGAGATAATTATCATGGTAGTAACCAGATCAAAGTGTGATACCGGCTCGGACATCCGCTGGGTTAACAAGGTCCGCGTTCGTGGGTTAGGCAGAGGCTCACGTTCAAAAAATAGGCCCAGTCTCCCTTGGTTACCGATGGCGAAAGCAGCATTGGCCCAAGCATGGCTACTGCAATGCCCTCAACAGATGTGAAGAATCAACCTAGCCTTGGTGTTTCTGTGGCAATGCATCCACAAACCACAAAGGCTGGAAAACCACGCCAACAGATGAAATGGACAACAGAAATGAACGAGTTTATCATCTGTACTTATTATGCAATCACAAGACTCGAAACAAACATGACAGCATACAGTCAACAACTACACCATAGATTCACACAACAATATCCTCACCTCACTGTCACCAAACAAAGGGTTGTTGATCAAAAAAGAACAATTATACACAACAACCTTATCCCACAAACAACACTTGAACTTATCAAACAACAGGTTGCTGATCAAATACATCAACAGACAGAAACATTTAACATTAATGAAGATCATTTAACCTGTCAGGTTAATCCAGCAACAAGCATTGATAATAGTACACATACAACAACTACCATTAATAATACTACAGACACTTTCTCATCCATCACTGATAACTTAGATATAGATTTAGTTAATACACTCTCACTTATATTTCAGGAAACACTCACTATATATACAGGCACAGATCCCACACAAAGACCACGAATACCGAAAATCAACATGTCAAAGGTAGTAGGAAAAACACTAAATTATGTAAACACTCACTTACTACCAAACTACATTCATTCAATTTCTACACTCTCAGACATTCATACATTAATTTATGCTGGGGAAGTCACAGTAGTAACACACCATGGTCTGAAAATACAATCGCAGACAGATACACACAAAACACAATTCTATCACAAGCCTGCCTACCTGGCAGAGAAGAATAAAAACACAAATAAATGACATTAGACAGCAATTAGGCAGGATGACACAATACACTAAAAACAACATAACACCCAAATTAAACAAACAACTCAAAAACATTTTCAAGAAAATCAAAACACACACAAAACATGAACATCACAACANACACACACACACACACACACACACACACACACACAGACACAGACACAGACACACTGACACAGTTTTTTAATTTTTGTTCTGTTTTGGTTACTATGCCTTGACTCTGGTCCGGCATAGTACACAGCCACCAGTGTAAACCGAGTATAACTCACAAAACCCAACATAATAATAATAATAATAATAAATGCTAAAATAAACTTGAAAAAATTAGAAAAATACTTTTAATGTGAATAATATCTCTAGTATATCTGATGTTGAAGAGCTACCTGGGGTCCAAATGAGTTCAGGGTGGCTCTTAGTAATTTCTATACCTATGTAAATAAGTGGTAAATGAAATAATTGCCATTAACATCATTGTTGTTTTTACTAAGAAAGTTTGTATAAACACTAGACAATTTTCAACAACAGGTTTGTGAATTAATTGCTTAGCTCTAATTCACTGTAGAGAACATAATTTGAAACTACCAGTTGGCTTTTGGTTTTCTCAGAATTATTATATGGAAAGGATAGAATTAGCAGAATCTTATCAACTTTCAAGACAAGGTTAAGTAAGTGTGTCTAATGATAACAATTAAAGTGTGGACTTTCCTATATTAGGAAAATGGAAAATAATTGAGTCATACATTGCTTTTTTTCCTTTCAGAAACCACTGAAGACATGTGTATGTCTTCAGAGGTTTCTGAAAGAAAAAAAAAATCACAATGAAAATGAATGTGTGAGAGACACAAATAATATTTCACAATTCTTACACCCACTTGTAAATTAAAACAGAAGCAATGCTGTTAGGCAAGATTATAATTGCAATTTAAAATTCACAAATAACTTATACCCTCTTTAAAGTGACTTTAAAACACATAACCCATGGATTATTCACAAGAAATTATGATACTTTTCATAAAAATGAAATAAAATATTTCAATCATCAGAAATGAAACTTGAATTTCTAAGCATTGCAGTTCAATAGCATAATATAACTGAAGTTTTAATTTTCATTAATATAGTAATACCTTGAACTTACGCAATAGGTGGGACCGAGCGATAACTGTGAAAGTAGGGGTATAATTTCGCAATTTGCATAAAATCCAAGATGAATGCATGTAAGCTAATAAATGTTCTCGTTAATCTTATCTCGTCTTTTGATTCGTTCACGGTTACAAGAAATCACCACATAGAGTCTTTCAAGTCTCCGTAGATATAACAAACACAGAAATAAATAATACAAAATAAATTGTAGCTATGTGTTGATTCCACGCAACATGTCCGAACATGTAAGTTGAACAATAGTGTGGGGGGAGTGAGTAATCAAGAGTTGCGTGGCACTCAAACAAAAGATGAATCGACAAGATTTGAACATCACGTAACTCCGGGTTTGCGTAAGTCGAAGTATTACTGTATACAAATTTCAAGAATTTCTAATAAAGAATATTGCACTATTAAACATACTACAGAATGGCATATTTTTATAGACACCATTCTCATTGTATACAGAAAAACAGATTTTCATTAGTTTCCATTAATGACTCTTACCAACTTGCCCCTGAAGTTTTAATTGCTTATTTTTATATGTATGCAAAAGTATCTTGTAAATGACTTTCCACTAAGTTAGACTTTAAATTGTGTACTTTATATTTTAAGCAAATACATATCTAAAGTTTTTCAATCAAATCAGTTAAAAAGTTAACTATATCTACATAAAACTAATTTTGGAGATTTAAATAAAGTTACCAATTATAAGGCAATCTTCCAAACAATTGCAAGCATAACCCAACAGTATAAGCTTGCTTATTTTTACATCCAATGGTAAGTGTAACATAACTTCACCAACAAAGGTTAAATCACCATCCTGAGATGTTATACAACCTTTTGTAGTCATTGCTAATGCTCCAACCTAAAAAACATTAATATAAATAATTAATCAATTAATACTGTAAAGGATATACAGTAGAGCCTCGAAAACTCAGCACTCCGGATAACTCGGCCACACCCTGGCAGGGCAAAAAAATCCTTAGTTAATTAATTTTCATTATAGACAGCTTTATGCCTCATAAAGTATTTTTCTGAGGTCTGCCTTATCAGGTAAATTACTGTACACAGTGTATTCATTAATTTTCATTTTCATATAGTAAAGGCTCTATGCCTTCATAAAGATCGTACTTTTCCTTTGTTTAAGGGTATTTGGGCAGTTTATTCTCTGTTGTATTCTCAAG
>NW_019384709.1:513370-527107 GCF_000671375.1 Centruroides sculpturatus | reverse complement strand
GAGACGCTGAATCTGGGAAATGAAATTTTGGATCCGATAATTACCTATGACGAATTAGAAGCATCAATCAATAAAATGAAAACAAAATCTGCACCAGGTATGGATCTAATTACAGCCAAATTCTTAAAATTATTACCACCATCAGGAAAACAGGTATTGCTCGAATTAATCAATTCATTCTACAATTCAGCAAACTTTCCAGAAAATTGGAAAACAGTAAAACTGATAATGATATATAAAAAAGGAGACAGAAAAGATCCAGGAAATTACAGACCAATCGCATTACTATCAACTTTACGAAAATGCTTTACTTCTATACTGGCACTAAGATTCCAAAAATGGACTGAAGAATATAATTTAAACTCAAAATTTCAATTCGCATTTATAAAAACAAAAGGAACAGAAATGACATTATTCTTCTTATTATCAATAATACAAATTTACTTATTAAAAAAACACAGGAAAATATATTCTGCTTTTATCGATATATCAAAAGCCTTTGATTCAGTTCATGTTCCAACTTTGATAAATAAATTAAAACTGTGTGGCTCAGGAAAAAAATTTTCAAACTCAATTGCGAAATTATTTTTAAATTATAGAATCAACATTAGCCATGCTAATCAGATATTCCCAGAACTAATTATAAACCGAGGATTATTACAAGGAGAACCGCTATCGCCATATTTGTTTAATTTCTATTTGAATGATATTGATAAATTATTTCTACTTGATACTGAAGGTGTTCAAATTTTTGGAAGAAGCTACCACTATATATTATATGCAGATGATCTTGTATTACTTGCACCAACAAAAATAGCTTTGCAGCATAAATTAAATATAATAAACAATTATCTGAATTCCCTGTTTTTAACGATTAATATCTCAAAAACCAAAATAATAATATTTAGAAATAATGTTAAACTTCCAAAACAAGAAAAGTCATACTATTTAAATAATCAACTTCTTACCTTGGTAAATGATATAAAATATTTAGGAATATCATTTAATTGGAATTGTAATTTTCAACCGCATCTGAAAAATCTAACTAAAAAAATAAATACTTTGATGGATAATGCTATATATTTATGTGCAACTTTAAAAATGACGAATATAAAACTACAAATGATTACAAATACTATTTAACCTTTTAATTATCCCTTCAATATATTATGCAAGCCCTATTTGGGCAATAGACTTATTGTACGATTTAGAAAAATTCTATGTTATTTACCTACGAAAATTATATAAAATAGAAAGGACAGTTCCTGGTTATGCAATTCGTGCCGAAACTAACAGATTCCAACTATTTCCGTTTTATTTAAAAAGACTGATAAAATTCTATTATAGATTAAAAC
This sequence comes from Centruroides sculpturatus, assembly GCF_000671375.1. NCBI lineage: Eukaryota > Metazoa > Arthropoda > Arachnida > Scorpiones > Buthidae > Centruroides > Centruroides sculpturatus. Next base: position 525,752 of record NW_019384709.1, on the reverse strand, counting down.
AGTCTAATGACGATAATATAAAATTCTTACATCAAATAATGCTAAATCAAAATTTTAACCTTGATAACAATAAAAATCTATGGCAATACAAATTTAATAAATTATTACAATCTTTTGGTGTATCATACAGATTATTTGAAGGTTCAGAAACGAATTGGCAAAATGGATACTCTCTAATGATTGAATTAGCGTTTTCTCAATCAATAATAATGGATCAAAACTTATTATATCAGTCTACATATCATCCATGGTACATCAATATTTTAAACATCCCGTCTATTTCAAACATCATTATTGCTAATATCAATATGAATATAAAAAGATTATTAATACAGTTAAGACTTAATAAATATTCATTGTTTATTAATAATACTTATTTTGATTTTACGAATGACAAATGCTATTGGTGTAAATCTAATGATTATTCTTTGAACCATATANTCGTTTATTATTAGCATTATTCAGAAGAAATAGAATTTCGAACACAGGAAGCACGAAAATAAAAAAATATATATATGTATGGTATATTTGAACATAATTTTTTATCAAAATGAGACTTTTTTAAAGATTCGATTAAGATATTTCAAATATTTACTTAATGATACGTTTTCAAAAGGTAAAATGTCATTGTCCCAACTTTTTAGATTAAATTTTTCACTTTTACTAAGAAAAATCGATGGAATTTCGTCTATAAATCACGTGGGTATCGCGGAAACACAGTTTGGCAAATCTCTTCTTATTTATCTAGTTTTAACTTGGGAATTTCCAGTCACTCTAGGCTGCAAGTGCACTTGTGTACTCAAGTTTTTGGCTTTTTTCACCCACACAAAGAATCAAAAAATTAAAAAAAAAAAAAAAAAAAAAAATATTATCAGTTATGCTATTCAAATTTCAAAATAAATTTCTTCCAGACATACATCAATTTATAAATAAATATGTATGATAAGATTATATCAAAACTGCAAAAAAAATAAGAAAAAATATTCTGTTTTGACCTTAAAACTGATTTCAAACTCATTTCATAAAGTTTAGTCATTGGTGTAATTCTGTTATAAAACTGTCTTAGCTCAATGGACTAATACAAATTTCAAATACCATTTTAATTATTAATCAATTTTAACTTGTCTTTTCTGATAACTCTACTTTTATATACATGATATCTTTTTCTTTCTTAGATAAAAAAAAAAGCTTCAAAGTTTGGAGTAAATCTGCATTCTGCAAAAACTTTGAATTTAAATGATCACTAGTAATTTACAAATGAAACTGAAAAATGTTTGTCACAAAAAGGAACAATTCACAAAGATATATGCTTATATATATGGATATAATTTTTGAGATTAAATGCTTGATCATAATTACTGATAAAATTTACAAATATCAATGCTGGAAAAGTTCTATAAAATAGTTTGTCATTCAATCCTACTGATGTTTAGATCTAACATTAAGCAGGCAAACACGAACAGTAACAAAAAAGAACTTTATTAGAAAAGGTTAGAACTGTCACAGACATCCTCGGGCAACACCCGGACAAAATCCAATGAACTTTCGCGCCTTTTCTTTTTTGACGTTGCCAGCCACTCTTGTTGGCAAGTGTTGCCAGACAGAGTTCGTGATCTTGGCAAGTGTTGCCAGACAGAGTTCGTGATCTTGGCAAGTGTTGCCAGACAGTGTTCAGGATCTCTGGCGCTGGCGGCCACAATAGAATCACATTATAAGTTCAATAATTTCCAAATGAAGATATCTTGATAATGGATTACAAAAATGATAATTCATCTTTTAAATATTTGAGGTCAAAAAATCTTTATTGTAACTCATTTCTTAGCTTGGAAATCTTGCAACAGCACTTTTCTGGATGCATAACACGAAATTCAAATGTGTGTCAAAGATTTTAATGTAAGAAAATGGTAAACATTTTTCTCTGTAAACTATTTTTCCAAAAGTAGAATTTCAACTTAAAGGCAGAATATACTAAAATTCTGTCATAAATATCAAATAATTTAAATTCACTATATTATTTATCATAAAAACAAGATTTTGAACTGGCAGTTCAATTGTATTTTTATCTGTTCCATAAATGTTTTTTTCTTCACACAATAAATAAAATTGTGAGCTCACAGATTTTTACGGGGCTCTTAAAAGTAAAAATTAATGTCAATTGTCTCCAAATTGTAAACATCTTTGTTAGAAAAAACAGAGGGAGAAATTAGATCAGAGGTCACCAGTTGTAGAAACAAGTCAGTGGGAAAGTTGACACATAGCTGTCAAAAATACACTGTCATCGTCAACAAAAGTCGATCACGTGTTAGATTTCCCACGACAATGATATAAAAGGTGCAAGCCACCGGAAGCTTGAGAGTTTGCACATGAAAGTTATAATTGGTCTTAGTGATTTCTGTCTCCTGCACCTCCAAGAAAGGACTCAATTTAGTCCCCAAAGAAGACAATGGTAGAAGACATTGACAAATGCCCAGTGCATCCATAAAGAACTGTCATCACCACATACAGGACTCCTCCAACTTTACAGGTAATTATCAGCGGACTGTGAACTCTCTCTCGTAATGGAAGTAGGCATAGCTGTCATAGAATAGACTAGCAGTTGTCAATCATAGACTTTGAAATCTTATGTTAATCGCATTTAGCCTATATAACCTAGAGATATATGCATTTAACTCAGTGTAGCCTCTTGTATTTTAGTTTTAGTCATATAATAAATGCTTTGTTATTTTGTTAAATCTGTCTCCTGTCTCTGGAAGGATGCCTGCTGACTTGCTCACCTCCCTCACCACTCGATAATAGCCATCCAAACAGCAACATGGGCAAGTTTTACCAACTTGTTGTGTAAGTGGCAATTAGGGAATTGACCCTGTGCCCTCGTAACCTCATAAATTGCTTCAGCACAATATTCAACTTAAATCAGCAAACATCAGTATGATATACTCTGATTTATTATTATTATTCAAAAAAATGCAATTGGACTGTCTATATAGTTAAAACCTCATGTTCATATAAAGTGAACTGTTTATGATTACATCCAAGACATTGTCCATCATCATGTTTTACTGCACAATACTTATCTATATATAAAATGCAGCACAAATAATGAGTGACAATCTAGGTTCAAAACTAGTAGATTTATTATAGCTATGCCAGCTTTTACCAATTATTTTCAGTACATACTGTCTATAATCATACTTAAGTTTAGTATTCACAAATAGAAACATGACATCATTTTACATTTCTATTAACAAAGCCAATAAAAACTGAAGGAAACAAAATTGAAAATTTTCTACTTTTCATAGAAATTTCACAGAAAAGGAAACCTTAAGAAATTTGACCAATAAAAAACTGTTTAGGAATGATGTCATAAACATTATGTACAATGATTTCATTTTAAAAATGGAAGGCAGCACGTCTAGAAAACACTTATTTAAATTATGAAAAGTTATTGAATTTGTTTGCAAAATTTAATGTCTCTATACCAAAATATGTATAATTTTTAAAGATGGAACTATGAAACAAACTGTATAAACTGTTATTTAGTCAGCAGCTTGAAATTAGCAATTCAGATTTCCATATTTTGATTTCCATACAAGTAAAGTTCAAGAGGAAAAACAATGTAACATTAATTTTTAGTTCATGTTTCTAGTTCTGTCAATGTTCTTAAACTTCTATTTTTATATACAAGTAAACTTTGAGTTCAATCAATGTTTACTGCAGACTTATGAAGATGCCAGATTGTGTTTTAGTTTCTTTTAAAGGCATTAATTTCCCAAATTATTTTATCATCTTCATATTTCAAGCCACCATTTGTGAAAATTAAAAATTGTGCTGTATCTGTTACACAGTACTTTAATCAGCAGTAATGAAAAAGGCAATAATGAAATATTACCATTCATTTTTCACTGATCCTATCTGCAACTTTATTTCTCGTGATCTGTACATTTGCAAAAGCCTAACATTTTTTTGAGAAAGTAATTTCTGTAGCCATTTACATACATACATTTCTTTATGAAGTCACTTTCTGATAAAGGCTTCAATTACGCAGCAGTTTGATGGGCAATCATATAACTTGCTTTTAATACACTGTGATAAACTTCATTGAAAATGATTATTACTTTTTATTTTGATGATATGAAACCGTGCTTTGCAATTCATTTATGCTTCTAACACAATAAAGTGCTATAAATTAAGACACTTGGCGGGTTGTCTCATCTTTATTTAGTTGATACGTGTGAAAAAATTACACGTTTCGGGCTTTTAAGCCCCTCTTCAGCCAACTATGCATAAAATAAAATAGTATGTATAAAAACTATGTATAAAATAATATAGATTATTACTTTTTCAATGAGTATTCTAACTTTTCCACTTTTATGGCCAGATAACCAAGGTTTATCAGTCTGCTGCTTCAGAAGACCCAGGTTTGAGGCCAGGTCACTCAGGAATTTTTCAAGGATTGTATGTTCTAGAAATGTAAAACCCTGTTTCTCATCACCCAGTCTTATTGCCCTGCATTGTTGATCTAGCCAAATGATTAAGCAGGTCTTCAGAACAGAATTAAAAAACAGTTCTTCCACTTTGGCTTCATGGAATTTACAATATTTGTGTTTATTGTATTTCAAAATACAGTTAATAAAGTAGTATTTCTGAATATTATATTCTTTAGTAACTACTACTTGTTGGTTATAAATCAAACATGTTAGTGTTCCTATTAATTCTATTAAAAAAAAAATACATTTTCTACTATTACTATATCACTTAACGATCTTCATTAATTGTCCTTTTCTTGGTGATACAGACTAAAAACTTTAATTACACTTTACTTCACCACACTGGACAAATGGCAGGATATTTTTGAATTTTAATACATCTTATCAGCTACAAGATCATGAAGAGAAACAAATATACAGTGGTGCCTCGTATAACATACTTAATCCGTTCCAGGTGCACATCCGTAAAGTGAAAAGTCCGTTATACGAAACGCATTTTACCATAGAAATACATGTTAAAACATACAATTCGTTCCGCAGCATAAAATAACCATACTGTACCATAAAAAAAAAAAAAATAAAAATGGAGCAGTCTCCAATTATGCCGGGTAGTCAGATGTTGTGAGGAGGAGATGGAGGAACACTTTTTTCACACATTCATACAGATACAGACTTTTTACACATTGCAGCAGGTCTCTTTTTATTGTTTTTTAATCAAAGTCAGATTCAGGAGAGGCTACCGGAGCTTGCAGGGCCAACTCCTCTTGTTCCATCCTTTGTTTTTTTTGGCAGTGAGCTTCTTGAAAAACATGTCCAAGGTGGTCTGTTTCTCTCTCTTCTTCAACATCTGTCGAAAATGACGGGCAAGGATGTCATTGTAGAGATCATTGATCCTGTTGGCCTCAGCTCTGTTTGGATAATAAGTGTTGGTAAACTCCTGAACATCTCCCCATTTGAACAAGGAAGTTTTTGTCAACTTTCACTCCTTCTGATGATTTCTTGCTTGGTATCAATTGAAATCATCTTTCTGTTTTCTTAGAAGCCATGATTTGTAGAACACTTGAATAAATGTAAATACTGAGGTGATGTACGTAATAAACAAAGGAGCAAACCGAATCCCAACAAGGGCTCTGTATTTCAGATATACTAATAATATATTCTAATAATACTGTACTAATATATTATAAAAATAGCAGATTGTCATTGGCAACGGCAAAAGAGTGGAAACATCATTTGCACTTGTTTGCAGAAAGTCTGTTGTTCGCCTCATGTAACTGCCGAACAGAAAGTCCGTTGCTCAAGTCACGTAACGGCCAAACAGAAAGTCCGTTATTCGAGGTGTACGTTATACAAGGCACCACTGTATTTAGAATATTACAAACTGAAGACTAAATACTAAATACAAATAAAAATTTGATGTCTTCACATATTCCTTGAAATATTTTAACAAGAATCCACTGCCAGAATCAGTTTATATATTTGTAAGCAGAGAAGAGCATTAAAGGAAAGATAGGAAAACAGTTAACTTGAGTACAGCCAGCAGTTGTAAAGGATGTGTGAATGTGTAAAGACATCAAATTTTTTTATTTGTATTTAGTCTTCAATGTGAAATATTTTAATATATATATTTCATCCTAAATGTTTTTAAATTCTTTCAAAAAACAATTAGATTGATAATAAATATTTTAAAAAATTGAATAATTTGTCAGTGCATAAAATATGGGCCCAGTAGATGAGATTTTCAGTTTTTGATTTACGTGATAATATGACTATAATTATCATTCATTGTTACACTTTTATCTTCACTATTAGCCATCATGTTGTTAATAATAGCCCAAAGTGCACAAGAAAAGGGTTCATTATTTTTATTTATTTTTTTTTGGGGAAAATGACTGATTATTAATAGTAGCACTTATAAATTTAAAAAACAGTTTCATAACTAAAAGTCTCAATGACAGAACAATACTAGTCCAAGTTCAAGTGGGTCAAAAATAAATAAATATGTAAATAATAAAATAACACATTAATTATATAAAAAAATACCTCTTTTAATACAAGTATAGCCCTTTCTATATCTTCTAATTTTGGGGGATCAATTGCTAAAGCAAGAACAGCTTTTGGTTCTCCTATATCCAGTTTCTTAGACATAAGAACTAATTGTTCTAAAGGAGATCGCTAAAAAAGAAGAAGAAAAAAAATTACTTTAAATATTACTTTTGATATAAATTAAGCACACACAAGATATAAATTTATAAAAATTAATAGCACAGTTTCATTCATATGTTTACAAAAAACAATAAGTTTATAAAATTAAAATAAATTCTGAAGTCAATATCTAAATAATTTAGCATTTAATTTTTTTAATTTCACAAACTTTTACTTTTTTTATTTTTTTGTAAACATACACAATATTCACAAAAAAAGGATAACCATTAAACTATATTTCAAGATGTAAAATAATTTTTTTTTTAATTATAAAAATAAACAAGCATATATTTATTGTGACATCATCACAATGCTAGGCTGTAATGTTTAATCATATTTTTAATTTATTTAATTTAAAATATGTACTATCTGCCTCAAATTAATAGTGGCTTCCCCCTGTACATCATCTTTTTCCTGTTAGCAACAGAATCATGTTGGCCATCTGTCTACTCCTTTCAGGGGAAAACATTTGAAAATAACACGAGTTTCAGTTTAGATCGGAAATTCATATATAGTTGATTGGGGCCTTGTGCCCCTAAGATTTCCATATCTGGTCTTGCTTTCATCTATCTAACCCCGTTCTCAAGATTAAAGGAGAACAGACATGCCAACATAGTGGCAAGTTTTTCAAATTGCAGCCAAAAAATGTCTACATTAAAGACAAATGTACAGTTACAATTTAATAATTTTATCAGAGTACTTTTTAGCTATATAAATATTAATTATAAATAAATTTGTAGTTAGATATAAGCAGCATTGTCATCATCTTATATTATTAATAATTACACAATAATTTTAATTTAATAATTGTGAAACTTCTACAAAAAGAATCAGATTCATATTTATATAAATTTACTATCAGTTATGCCATCTAAGTACTCTAAAACTAACTATTTTCCAGACAATGAAGTATTACAGAATTAAAATAAAATCTTTATGTAGTTTCTAATCAGCTGCATGATCATGTATTAGTTATAAATTTGTATGTGCATGCAAATGAGATAACTGAATTTGAAATATTTAAACAGAGAAAAAATGGTAACATAATTGTTCAATGAGTGAGTGTACAAGCCCTGCTCTAAACCAATCCTTTTCTAGACATTTCTAATTACTAATTAATTTTAAAAAATGCCTAATTATATTAGATTTATTATGAAAGTATGATTTTTCCTATCATTACTTGTAAATTCATTTGTTAATCAATTTTTGTATAGTACAACTATCAAATATTGCTATATAAAAGTTATCCAACTTATATCAGTACACGATTTGACATTAAACCAACTCTTGCAGTTGGGCTATATTTTTATTACCATTTCATTTTGAAGACTAATATTTTAATATTAAATTCATCATTAAAAAGCAACTTTTACAATTAAAAACAAGTTGTTAAAATTTTCTCTTAATGTTGTATTATATTAATTACAAAAAATAAAATGTGACACTTCTAGCATCATCTTGGTTCTTACACACACTATTTTTTTATTAATTGATGTTAAGAATTTGTACTTTTTCCTCTTTCTAAGAAAAAGAAACACAAACTATTGAGATGGTAGAATTGTTATTAAGCTGATGTTATTTCATTTACATTTTCTAGCTTTCTGAAAACATTTGTTTGCTGATCTTTAAAAGAAAATATGAAGTTATTAACAATAAATAATAATGTATTTATTTATAATAAATTTTTTAAAAAGATTTATAGGATTTTGAGTTTCAAACTTGAAAATAATTGAAAAAATGGCTATAATTATCTTATTGAATCTATCTTGATTTGATTACATCACTTGCTAATACTTTTTTCCTTTTAATTACAACATAATAAATATGATATCTGTATCTATGATATATTGTCTATTGAAGTACTACATTCAAGGCTATGCTTCATCAGCTTTACATCATCATTCTACTATACATACAAATAGAAGGTATATTCTCAACACAATATCATTCATATATAAATAAACTTGTACACTTCTCCCTTTCTTGGAGATGAAAACAAAATCTCTAATTTCCTAACCAGTTATTGGTCTCCATGTGTACATGTTATTAGTTATTAAGTTTATCTCCCAAACTCAATATTCATACTCCATCAAATTTACAGAAATCATTTCAAAAAAATTATTTCATCATTAGAAGATGCATCAATCAATGAACAAATGTAAATCACTCTTATTAAAAATAAACAAATGCATATATTAGTTAAATTTATTTATTGATCACTGTATATTTTAAAAAGGAAGAAGAATTTGAAAAACTTAAGATAAAAATTATGGTTATTTATATAATCACTAGTTAAGTATATCAGTTTCATTTGTGTGTGTGAAAATACAGCACTAGATAACAAATAGTTATCTAATAGTTAATAGTTAAATAACAAATCATTTATTGTTATTATCTCTATCTAAATAGATAAAATTAACATTTTCTAAAACAATCTCATACTTATTTAGTCTAATTAAATTGTTTATTTCTGTACACACATTTAAGTTTCTTTGATTTTATAAAATTTAACTGTACTTAATCAGCTAAAGTGTTGAGAGCATTCATCATATTTCAAGACTATGCATAATATAAAAATTAAACATTGATTTTTGATTTTTATATTTTACACTAATGTTTGATACTGTTTTTTTTTTCTGTCATCTTAGTGGTTGTTCTGTATTCATGTAAAACAATATGTTTAAAATAATTTTTGTAATTCTAAGTTACTAAAACATTTTCTGATATACATAAACTTCATAACTAAATTTGAAGAACAAATTAATAAAATTTAATTGTAATTTTCTGAATTATTAATAATAGTCAATAAATTTTTATTCTTATTATCTATAACAATAAATTGTTATTTTTCACAAGTTCTATATTTTATATATTTTCTTACATTCATTTCTGGGATCCCATATTCTGGCAAATGATTTTCATAGAAATCATATGGAACCATTCTATAGCATCTTCCATCAGAAACACGCCCTGCACGTCCTGTTGGTAAAAATACATTATTAAAGTAATTTGAAATACCATTTGAATTTTTATATATACTTATAGCATATTATTAATCTTTTTATAATTGTTTGTAAAAGAAATACTTTATTTCATAATATCATTTTTAATATTTTGTCTTTATTTTTGGCTCATAGTATTTATATCCAAAAATTATTTTATCACTTTTTCTATATTTCCTGTTTAAAAATTTAATATATTCATGCACCTTTTACATAGATTTTATCTACATAATATTAATAATCTTATATTAATAAATAAATACAAGCAATAAAATAATTGTACTGCTATTCAAATTCATTTTAGACATTTCTAAATTGTTAATTAATTATAAATTAAATTAATTTATTAAACTTTTTTATAAAATGTAAACACTAAGCTAAGTTAACTGATCAAATTAGTGATATAAATTTGTCAGAACCCAGACATCATCAACAATATCTTAATCAAAATAATAAAAGATGATACTATCATTTTCAATAAAATAAATTTGTCGGCAGCAATATATATCAATTTTACACTTGGGAACAGTTCTTCCTACATATTCTCAGCTTTCCCACAACCTTCTGACCTGCTGTCCCTATTTGGCCATTTTAATGGGACAACTAACAACCAGTTCAGCAGTCATCACCAGTTCCTCCAAGCATTAAAGTTGTCATGAGTTCCTCAACGAAAGTGGGCATGAATTCTTCTTCAATGAGAGTCATCACCAGTTCCTCAACTGATATACAGTGATACCTTGGTTTTTTTTACTTCAGTTATCGTCAGTTTCGGTTTTCACCAAATTTTTTCACAAAAAATTTGTCTGTTTTCATCATTTGCCTCAGATTTCGTCAGCATGCCCACATGACCTCACTGCTAATTTTGCGAAAACAAAGGGTCACCCACGTGTTTTCCTGCTCAGTGTGGCACTGTTTCTCCCGAACGTCTAGACAAACAATTCCATTCCTTTCCTTTCAGCTCCATCATGGGATCCAAAAAAGTTTCCAGAGCCAGCAGCCCTTCAAAGGAGAAGGCCAGAAACATAATCAAGTTGAAGAAGGTTGAAAAATACGAGAGTGGCATTAAAATTGCTGAAATTAACCTCATGTATGGGAAATCGCCATCCACAGTAAGTTCTGATCCACCAGCGGCTAAGCGGTTCCATTCCCTGAACACTAGGAGTTTGGTCGTGGGTTCGTGCCTCACCCAGATGAGCTGGCCATGTGGAATTTTCCAGGTTTTCTCCACATCTGTAATCAGTTATCCTTAGAAGACCTCCCAGAAGGCATCCCCCTAGGCAGATGATCTGGGTTTATCTTGGCATCCCCCTCTGACGATCATATGTTTGTCATAAAATTTTGATTTTTGTTTGATATCACATGAATAAAATATATTAGTTTATAGCAGAATAAAAGTTCTGATCCCAAACAAATGTTTGATATAATGTGTGTTAATTTCAAAACAAAAAAACATACATGCATAAATGTTATATGGAGTCATACAAAACAATATTCCATGTTGTTTGGCTAAGTGCCAGAAACGAATAAAGTAACCAGAGAATGTTAAATCTGACAAAATGTCATGAATTTACAAATTGTAAATTTCAGTTCTAATATATTTTTTCTTTCTTTCAAATTTTCTAATAAAATTAATTGGAAAATATTTCATCTGAAACTAAATATATTAATGCATATATGTGATTTTTTCATATGAATATAATAATAATAATTTGATTTATGGTAAATTTTTAAAATGACATTGCCAGAATGACCTTGATTAACCTATATTGACCTCAGTCAACTCATAAAATACATGTAAACCAGATGTCCATCAGGAAAGGGTTAAAATAACTAACCTGTCTGTTTACCTTAGATGCCAAGTTATTTGAAATAGACTCTAGTTAAGTGCAATATCAAACATTAATATTGTGAAATCTGCAAATTTAACGCAGTTGTCGGAAAAAAAAATGTAAACAACTCCGATAGAAAAAACGCTCCTGGTGAGAATTATATTGGAGGTCACCGTTTGTTATCACAATTAGCTGGGAAAGTTGACACATAGGTGTCAAGAATGCACCGTTAATGTCAACACGTGACTCCTTTCCCAAGACAAACAAATAAAAGCTCAAGCCCCCGGAAGCTCAGCGCGCATCCGCACACGGAAGTTATTTCTATACTTGTGCCAGTTGATCTCCATGAAAAAGGACAGTGACCCTATCAGAGAAGACACTGGACAGAAGACACCAAGGAGTACTACCACTTCCATACAGAGGATCATTGCCATATCAATTCTCCCTGTACTCAGAGAGGTATTTAGGGGATATTTTAGAACTTGTAAAATCACTCTCTCTCTCTCCCTAAAGTTAGGCAAGCAACCTAGAAGAGAATAGTTGGCCATTATCTGTACATAGTCTATTATAACCACATTTAACATTAGAATTAATTCTGTAAAAGTTCGTCCGATGGAGAATTATTTTTAATAAAATAAAAGACAAAACTGTCCAAAAAGGATCACCATTTATTACTTGTGTTCCAAGACTAAAACATTTTCAGCGACTGACCTTCCTTTTTAGGCTACTTGTCGCCGTAAAGTTCACAAAAAGTCCTTTTAAAAACACAAAACATCCAATTAAAATTTTATAAAATTTCTGAAAAAGGAACTGGTGACATGCAGTTGTCTTGCTTCCATCATACCTTCTTTTGGGGTTT
>NW_019384709.1:510563-513093 GCF_000671375.1 Centruroides sculpturatus | reverse complement strand
AAACCCCAAAAGAAGGTATGATGGAAGCAAGACAACTGCATGTCACCAGTTCCTTTTTCAGAAATTTTATAAAATTTTAATTGGATGTTTTGTGTTTTTAAAAGGACTTTTTGTGAACTTTACGGCGACAAGTAGCCTAAAAAGGAAGGTCAGTCGCCGAAAATGTTTTAGTCTTGGAACACAAGTAATAAATGGTGATCCTTTTCAGACAGTTTTGTCTTTTATTTTATTAGAATTAATTATCGCCTTCTGTAACGTAGATTTAGTTCCTCAATAAATGTTTTGTTTATTTATTAAACCTGTCTCCTGTCTTTGAAAGGATGCCTGCCGGCTTACTGACACACTCCCCACTCACTTTTTGCCTTCCTAGCCATCCGACGACTCCGAGACTGGGTTTTACCAGCCTGTGCAGTGTAAATGGTCAGGAGGCATTAACCCCTGACCCTCTGCTTGTCTCACAATATAATTAAGTCAAATCAGTCTTTCAATAGAAAATTTATCTATGAAAATGAGCTTAAAACAAGGCTTCTTAAACTATGGGTCGCAACCCCATTTGGGGTCGCTTAGCGAAATTTTGGGGTCACGAGATTTTAATGCAAAATATTGAGAATGATTTGTGAGAGTTTGAAAATGGCGCATTTTGTGTCATAGATTTCGTGATTTGTATATATCTTAAATATATATGTATATTTTCCTTTCCTTCTTTGTTCTTATTCTCTTTGTTTTTAACTTCCTAGAAACTTTTTTGAAGTATGGGTGGTGAATAACTGTGTTAGAAGACAAAAGAAAAGGGGCAGCCTGGAGGGCAAAAGATAAGACATTTCACACCACTTTTGGCTGGGACATGAGAGAGTGAAGACGTGGTGGAGTTGTCCTGGTCGTTTTGGCATTGTCAACTATCTTGAGTACCCATTCTTGACTAGTACTTGACTATCTGTCCTATTTGTCTATCCTTTCCTTATTTCTTTTTTAGTATAAGTAGTCAGTAATTTAGTTTCTAGCTACACTTTTTCTTTGTGTCACGGATGAATTTGTCCGGTTAGTCCTTTGTCGCGAGATTTTGAACTAACGGTTCTTCCTTTTGTATCTGTTGCTTTCTTTGTACTTAAGTACTAACGAGGGGTGTCGGAATCTGTTAGAATCCTGTAAAGTGAATAACCACGGGAGAAAATAAAGGTAGCATTTTATTTGTAATTTTGCCTATATCTTTGTTATATCATACTCACCACGTGCTTATCACTACAGAACATCGCTAGAATAATATAGTTTTTTTATTTATTCAGTAATTAATTTATTAATTATTATATGGAATATGTTATTTTTATGTATTTATAGGTATTTTTTGGATTAAAATCATTTTTAACCATGGATAAATGGCTGAACTTAAGTAAGAAAGGTAATGATGCAGAAGACAATGCTACAAAGTCTCCTCAAACAGGACTTATTATTGATAAACAGTCATCTAATCTAAGAAAAAGAAAATATAATGAGTCTTTCTTCAATTTGGCTTTACATTTAAAAATCATAATGGTAATGAACAACCTTTTTGTTTGATCTGCAATGAATTATTAGCTACAGAGAGTATGAAACCATCAAAATTGAAAAGACATCTTGAATCAAAGCATACTTCTATGCCAATAAACCAAAAGAATATTTTGAAAGATTGTTAAAATCTTTAAATAAAGATATAAAATCTTTTGAAGAATTTATGACCGTTAATGAAAAATATTTACTCGCGTCATACAAAGTTTCATACTGTATTGTATAAAAATAAAAAGCCTTTCACCATCAGAGAAGATCTTGTATTACCTGCTGCTATTAAAATGGTAGAAATACTATATGGAAGTAAATATAGCAATGATATTCGAAAAATTCCTTTGTCAAACGACACTGTTGCGAATAGAATTTCTGAAATAAGCAATGATCAATTAGTGCAACTTATTACAAGAATTAAAGAAAGCCCAAAATTTTCAATTCAGTTGGACAAAACAACTGATATTACCAAATTAGCTCAGTTGTTAGTATATGTCAGATACGTTTATAAAGAAAACGTCGAGGAAGAATTGTTATTTTGTCGTCCTTTCAAAGACCGTACTAGAGGGAAAGACATATATTGTAAAGTTGATGAATTTTTAAAAACTGAAGGGTTAGAATGGAAAAATTGCTGTGGAGTATGCACAGATGGCGCTAAAGCGATGACGGGCCAAAATATTAGTTTTAAATCATTTTTTAAAGCTGCTCATTATGATCATATAACTTTTACTCACTGTCTTATTCATCGGGAGGCCCTCGCAGCAAAAAAATTAGCACCAGAATTGAACGATGTGCTTCAAGATGCTGTTAAGATTATAAATTTTATTAAAAGCCATGCCCTTAACAGCCGCTTATTTTCAAATCTCTGTAAAGATGCGGATTCCCACTACACAAATTTATTACTACATGCAGAAGTAAGATGGATATCAAGAGGTCAAAGTATAAGAAAATTATTGTTATTAAAGGACGAAATCGAAATATTTTTAACCGAACAAAA
>NW_019384709.1:489213-508802 GCF_000671375.1 Centruroides sculpturatus | reverse complement strand
GATTTATACAAACTTTCATCCCCTATTTTATCCCCTTAGGGGTGGAATTTATCAAAATCCTTTCTTAGGGGATGCCTACGTCATAGTAGCTTTATGCATGCAAAGTCTCAGCCCGATCGGTTTAAAATTGACAAAGTTTCATACAAACTTTCATCCCCTATTTTATCCCCTTGGGGGTAGAATTGATCAAAATCCTTTCTTAGCGGATGCCTACGTCATAACATCTACCTGCATGCCAAATTTCAGCCCGATCCGTCCAGTGGTTTGGGCTGTGCGTTGATAGATCACTATGTCAGTCACCTTTGAGTTATATATATTTAGATTTTTTTTTGGGTCGCAAAAAAATCACAATCATAAATGGGGTCGTGAATAAAAAAAGTTTAAGAAACCCTGGCTTAAAATATCTTCTACAATTTAATTATAATAAAATACTTTTAATTAGATTTGTTTTTCTAAACTTATTAATTACACTATATAAATAACATATTAAAACAAGAAGTGTTTTATCATAATATTATTATTAAACTATCATTGCATCACTTCATTTTTAAAAGAATGAAATATTACAATTTATAAATTTAAAGAATTATACACACAATTCCTACTCATAAAAATAACAACCTACCTTTTCTTTGTTTACAATTACTTTTTGCAGCCCATGCTAATTGTAACTGACAATAATTAGTGTCTGGATCACTCAT
Organism: Centruroides sculpturatus; assembly: GCF_000671375.1. NCBI lineage: Eukaryota > Metazoa > Arthropoda > Arachnida > Scorpiones > Buthidae > Centruroides > Centruroides sculpturatus. The sequence goes on along the minus strand of NW_019384709.1, from coordinate 508,101 downwards.
TAAATTCTTAGTAAGACAAAAATCTATCACATATTTTATATCAGGAACAGTTATAGAACTTTCTGCTATATTTGTTGACAGAATTATCTGCAAAATGAAAACATACTTTAAGTAATTATGTTAAGATCAAAATTTATTTTATATACAAAAACTGACAATTAAGTTCTGTAAATTTAAACACAATATTATGTTTCAATTAAAAGTTTAGTATTATTCAGTGTAACATCTTCAAGATTATATATACTTAGCTTTTATTCAAAAAGAATTTTGAAACCTTTTTTAAAAATTTTTAATTTTATCAACACCAATTCCTTTTCACAATAGTGTTTAATACTCTTAATATATTTCAAATAATTTTCAGTGTCAATTGAATTTTTAGGAATAAAATCTAGACTTGGAAAATAAATCAAGGAAATTAATTGTAATCTAATTCTGAAATTCCAAACTTTACCAAAAATTCTTCATTATTTATTTAGAATGAGGCTGACTATTGCCTTGTAGTAAAACTGAGTTCAAAACTGAGTCTTTATTTAGTGAATTCTTTTAAACAATATAGTCTTGATAAAAAATTTCTTCAAAATTCTAATTTTTGAACTCATAAATGTTTTGTTATAATGTATGTTGCATCATTTAAAGTAGTGTTAGGATAAATAGAAGTATTCACAAGGAGTGAAACTTTACTAAAGTATAAAATTTTAAAAAATCTTAAATTAACCATTTCATTTTTCTTAAAGCAGATAATTGTCTTTGTTGTTAGACTGAAATTATAATTTATTGATTTTCATAATTAAATTTATTAATTTAAAAAGACAGCTTTCAACTTACTTTACGATAACCTGTTTGTGGTTTCTTAAACACTTGTGACTGTTCCTGTGAGGTAATACTTGAATGTAAAGGTATTATCCACCATCTATGTAAATAATATTAATTTTAATAATAAATGTACATAAACACTTACAAAAAAAATTACACACACACACATATTATATATATAATTTAAGTTAAATTATGAGTCATGTTGCCTGCTTCTAATTAAATACACTCATGAAAAAATAATCACAATCATTTATTATCTAAAATGCAATTTGGTCTGAAAAAACAAGTTAATTTTTGATGTAATTCCATTGCATAAATAAAAAATTCAATATTATACTAATTTGTTAAATTCTAAAGGAAAGAAAGGAAAGAAAAAAAAATTAATATGTGAATACGGGGGCCGATGGCTCCCCTCTATAGTCAGGAGAAGAGGTCAACCGAGTGTAAAGAGAGGTGATTGGAGTCGACGATAAGGTGAAGGGCAAGATCGAGTAAAGAAGTCTACCATTTTCTTTAACATAAAAAAATTAACAATTTATTAAAGAATAGGCAAATGACAAAACTACACAAAGCTCTATACTGCCAGAAAGTTTCTATACGACAGAGAGTTTCGATACGACAGAGAGAGTATCAGTGCTTTCATACCTCTTTTCGCCATCCACTTTGACAATTCTGAACGTGGATGCCTTTAAAATATCGATCCAAGGAATAATCCACAAATACGGCACAAATTATATAAAATCGCGACTTAAGCGCTCATTTAATTCGAGGTTCAGCAGAGATCGGAATTCGGCTCGTTCGGAAGATCGGCACGATGTTGTTAATCCTGCGTTCGGTAATAGACTCTCCTGAGAGGGGGTAAGAACGGCCTTTTATCCGTTTTAGTGGGGAATTTCCACCATGTGATTGGATGTACATAGGTTAGGGGTTATAGGTGTTCCAGGGATCTATAACAAATGACGACATTTAGATGCTAACTATCAACCTTTTTGCAAGATGAGATGCAAGTTCTGCAGAGAACAATGGATGTTGCTAGTTAAGACCGGAAAGTTTACACAATCCCAGGCAAGATCGTTTTTTCCTACTAGGGCGTTACATAAACTAAAGTTTTGATTAATTAACAATTTTGTTAATAAATGAGCGATATTTCCATCACCAAAATTCCGGATCTCACAAATACAAATTTTATAATAAAATATCTATATGCAAAATCAATTTTACTGAATTTAAGAAACAACATAACCATTAATTAGTAAGAGAATATTTTAAAAATTCAAGTACTGCTACATAAATAAATGATTCAGCATTCATTGTTATATTGATAAATAAAAGTATTTTTTTTTTTAATTTTGACTTTTTTTATATGTTAAATAATGAAAAAATTATATTTTCTACACAAGTATAAAAATTTTATACAAGTTGCTTTTCTTTGTATGAGGAAAACATATCAAAAGACATCTTTCTTTAAAACTCTGCGAAAGATTAAGAAATAGAAAAAAACAAATATGGAAAAAATTATGAAAATTTTAGAAACAAAAAAATAATAATAATATATAATTGATAGAAATCCAATTCAAAATTATATTAAAAAAATTAATACAGAAACAAAAATAATTACTTATATGTTGTTTGTTCTTCTCTAAGAAGGTCTCGCATTTTGCCAATTTCTTCATATCCTGAAATTGTATAAGAAATTTTTAGTACTATTGGAAAAAGAATAGCAATATTTCTCAACAAAAAAAAAACTATCATCAAAATGTAGAGTATTACATGTAAATGTAGTATACAAGATATGATTAAAAATTTTTAAATCATTATATGTATTTGTAAACTGTTATTTCTGTTCTGGTATATGATCTTATTTTCATTTTATTTCATTTCATATTTTTGCCAGATAAAAAAAATGGATTTATTCATGGAACAATGAAAAATTAGACTTGTGTAATTCATGCCAATCATAGTATCATATTTAACACACATTTTTTCATAGAAAATCTTATTAAAAATAAACAGTTTCTCTTAAAAAGATTTGAAAACAATCAAGAACATGTAAAAATAGTGTTCATTCATTATGAATAAGCATAAAATTGCTTGAGAGAATGAATCATACAGGAACACAATTAGGATATACACGCTAAGCTTATATATATCCTAATTGTGTTCCTGTATAGTTCTTCTCTAAAGCAATTTTATGATTACTCATAATAATTACAACAAGAACAAAAGGCAATCCAGTACAAAAGCATTCATTCATTTCTAGTAATACTATATTTAAACAAAAATAATTATCATAATTTTATGCAGATTACTTGCAGCATTATATGACTCACATTGGTGTTCATCCTGCAAAAATGCTGGAACAGAAAACTTTTTCATAGCCCATCTACAACATATCAACATTTCCAAAGTGGCCATTATAAACATGACACTGATAGGCCATTTAGAAAAGTTAACAACTCAACCATTCAAGTTCTGTTCTTTTTCCTTTCTTTCATTTCACTTCTATTGTCAGTTCATTGAAGATATAATTATAAAATAAGTGAAACATAAAAATAAAATTTTTGAGACAGAACCTCTAACTTTGTAAGTATCAAAAATACAAATGGTAACAAAGAAAAATTATTTAATTGTTTCATTTCTATTTAATTTATTGAACAATATTAACAAATGTACAATAATAATAATACTATTTCAGTATTATTATTATTGTAGTTTATTTCAAACTAAAATTAAAAGAAAAAAATGACATGGTATTTAAACATCTTCAAGATTATATATACTTAGCTTTTATTCAAAAAGAATTTTGAAACCTTTTTTAAAAATTTTTAATTTTATCAACACCAATTCCTTTTCACAATAGTGTTTAATACTCTTAATATATTTCAAATAATTTTCAGTGTCAATTGAATTTTTAGGAATAAAATCTAGACTTGGAAAATAAATCAAGGAAATTAATTGTAATCTAATTCTGAAATTCCAAACTTTACCAAAAATTCTTCATTATTTATTTAGAATGAGGCTGACTATTGCCTTGTAGTAAAACTGAGTTCAAAACTGAGTCTTTATTTAGTGAATTCTTTTAAACAATATAGTCTTGATAAAAAATTTCTTCAAAATTCTAATTTTTGAACTCATAAATGTTTTGTTATAATGTATGTTGCATCATTTAAAGTAGTGTTAGGATAAATAGAAGTATTCACAAGGAGTGAAACTTTACTAAAGTATAAAATTTTAAAAAATCTTAAATTAACCAGAAGACTTAGANGCAGTACGAATTTGGCACTAGCCTTGGCCCTGGCCATCGGAATTTTGAAGTGAAGGGGGCGATCTACGTAACGGTTTTATTGAAGGGGCGATACTACGTTGAAGGAGGCGACGATTCGTTAGAGGTTGAGAAACACTGCTTTAGATAAACTGAGAGAAGAATGTGGAAACGTTTACATAATTTCAGTGTTATATTTTTATAACTATTGATAATAAAACTTGACAAATTATTTGTAATCTTAATTTATCAATAAAAAAAACTTTTCAAAATAATTTCACAGTGTTATATTATTTCAAATTATCACTCACTTTGGGAAAATTAATTCAAATATTTATAATAAAACTTTAACTTCTTATTGACAAATTTTTATTTTAAAAGTTATCTGAAATAATTCCATTTTACTCAACAAATATCAATCAAGAAAATAAATAATAATAAAACGCAAAAATAATTCCATACCACCAAAATAATAATTTACTCAGCATTTTATTTGTACTCATAATTTACTTGTCACTTAATTTTATAATAATATTTGTAATCTTACTCAAAAAATTAGTTTTGTGATTAGTACATGTCAAACCACTACTACTCATATTATTAGTATTTTAAGATTATTTTTATTATTTACTTTTTAATTTTGTTTTAGTTTTACTTCTTTATATTTTTTAATTTTTTGTTACACAGTTGTCACCAATATAAACATACCATTTCAGATAAATTTTATTTTTAGTGAGTTTTTGCATATATATAAACTATTAAACAAATGTAATCCATGTTGTAATTTATTAATATTGTTTCATTTTACCAGATACATACAAAATAAAGACCGATGAAGAGCAAATTGCCCAAAATGCATTTCCTTTATAGATAATGAAGTCTGTATAATCATTACCTGATGTTCCTGTATGATAAGTTCTCTACAGCAATTTTGTGCTCACTTCCTTAGATCATTCTGTCTTAAAATACATAATTGATAAATTACATAATTAACTTTGATTACCTGGCAAAAATATTAGTATTGCTCCACGACACACTTCCAAACCATCATTTTCCTGTCTGCAAAAATAATTATAAATCATTATGTTGTTACCAAATTTCACTAAAAAAAATTATTTCTTGAATTTTTATTAACATTTCTATGCAAAAATTGAAATAGCTAATTTTTTAAAATCAGATTCACAAATCTGTGGCCTCATGTATGAAATCCATAACCACCATGTGTTAAACTAAATAAAATGAGAATAAAGTTAATGAGCCATACTTTTGTTACATCACTACAGGTAAATATAAAATAATTATTTTTAACATTAGCATTCATCAATGTATTTATTGGTAAAATTTGGGTACTGTTAAATTATGTACTGTACATTAAAAAAAAAAATCACAATATTTTAAAAATGAATATCTTACAAAAAAAGAAATCTCCATACAAAAAAAACCTGTATCTCACAGGATGCTATTAAAATCTGGATGCTTGCTCAACATCTAACTCTTCTTGATTCACTGTTGCAACTTTCAGTGTTCTTCCAGAGTTTTCTGGGAGTCTTTGCCTGTAATGTAAACCCTGCATATAAGTCATGATACTCTGCAGTAATGTATGTGCACAGCTTTCATATATCTCTAAGGTTAGGAAATTGACTGAAGCAGAAATTGATTGGCTCCCATTGTGGAGGTGTGGAAGTGCAATATTGCTTCTTGGAATCCTTCCCATCTTCCTGATAGATGCTTCTTGTAAGGCTTCTCTGCATCATGAATATGATCATCCTCCTTAGTTTTTCTTTGGAACTTTTTCTTGTAGCTTTCTGCATTCAGACAGGGTGCCCATAAATGTCTTTTGTCTTGAAGCTCAGTGCCCTTTGCATTTCCTGCATAGACACAAAATATGTTTGCTGTGACATTCTGACTACTTTGAAGGGATTTCTCTTTCTGGAAGCCTCCACAAACTTTGCACAAAGATTCTGGAATGTACACAGCAAACTCAATAACTCCAAAATCCCTATCATAATCAAAAAATGTGTGATGTGGTGAAGAAAACTTGTGTTCTTCATCATCTTGATGTGAACAGTATAACACAAAATAAGAGTACATTCCTGTTTTTGTTTGGCCCCCACAAGAATCAGACCATGCAACTAATTTGCAGAAATTCCTATCATCAATATCTTTGTCATCATATAATTGTTCATCAAGCCATCAGAGGTCCTGAGAATATGATATCCTCAGGACCTCTGATGGCTTGATCTTCTGACCACATATGCATGTATGATTGGATTTTGTGATCTCTAACACAGAGATTATATATTCACAGCTGCCTACTATACAACACTAAACTAATGTTCATGTGAGGAGTAGGTAATGCCTGTTGGAGATCAAAGATTACAAGGTATCATTTCCTTCAGAAACTTTATGAAAGTCATCTTTCGTTGTGTTTTGACAGACTCAGCTTTCCTTAAATTAAGATCATGCTCATTCTCCAGCTGTTTTTTTTTTTTATTCCACTGTATTAACTGCCTGAACCTTCACTTTATATTTGTCACATATCTTAAATGCATCTAAGCTAGGATGACTGAAATTCAAGTTAAACTCTGTGGTGAAAATATCATAAAATATCCTGAAGAGCACTAGTTCTTCTTCTGCTGCTGTTGTGCAATCCTCAATATAAAGGCCATATACTTCCTGTTGATTTAATTCTGGAGAAAGGTATTGTCTATTTGGGTTGTCTCTGTGTGTGTGTAGTGACGTTTACATCTTGGAATTTTGTTGATGAATGCTTCACAATACCTTTTTTATTTTCAGGGATCCTGTTAGGACTTTTATGTTTTCCATGCTATGAAAATCTTTAATAAATCATCAAAATTTAACTTATTTGCAGCTCTTAACAGATGAATGCACTTGCTATGCATCATTTCTGCAGGAATCATGCATAGAAATGCAATACTGTAAACTTCAGTCTGATTGCGTCTGATATCTGTCATTCAACATGGACCATATATACACAATCAACAATTTTGCAGAATGAAGATGACTTGAAAACCAGTTCACAAATGGTAAGAGCACACAATTTAGTGAAATGTGGGTTACAAGTTTTATGCATGGAACCACAGAAATGTTCTTAACATGTTTTTGGAAATATAGAGAAACTAATGAAACAGAACTGCTTTATTTACTATTCTCAAAAATGCCAAAATTAAATTTTTGCTTTTCTCTTCCCTTCAGGTAATTTCAAATAAATAAAATTCATTAAATGTTATTATTTAAACTGTTTCTGATAAAAATTCTTTCTCAAAATTTTATCAGTGATTTTTAAAGAATATTCTGAAATATAAATAATACTTAAATATAATAAATAAAACAGTTTTTAGGGATATCTATATATAAATAAATTACACTTAGTAAAAATATTACAAGTAAGAGTTGAATTTTAAGATGTCAATGTATTTAATACAATTATTTAAATTATTATATCCAAAATTAAAATTTCTTTAACCAATCTGCTAATATTTATTTGGCACTGAAAATTCAATGCAAAGTGAGTATTAGCATATTATGCATTTATTTATAACAGTTTAATCTAAGTTGTTATTATTATTTAAAATGTTAAAATGCCTAAAATTAATAACATTTTAAAATCATTGTACAATAAATTCAAAAATATTTCAAATTTAAAATCATACTCTTGTTCTTGTGTTTCAATTCTATCAAAAACTTTTATTAAATTATATGTTAGTATGTAAGATTCATTTGGTATACATGGATGATATGGATCCAGTTCAGGCAACTGAAAAGAAAACATTCATTTAAAAATAAATATAAAAAATAAATTATTTTAAAATTTTCAGCATTAAATAAAAAACTTTATTCACAGGGCCCAAATTTCGAATATTATTTAAATAATATTCTGGTACAAATCTTGTTTTTCCAACTATATCAAATACAGGTGCTGGCATTAATGTATTTTGTACTGGTATATAGAAATATTCAGCAAACTTTGTTGTATCAAAAGTTGCAGACATGAGGATAACCTGTAAAAGAAAAGAAAAAAAAAATCACCATTTTCTTGAAACTTAGAGAATTATTAAAAATGAAAAGTCATACTATTTTATTATTGCATAATAAAAATATTATGAATATATACATATAAACTAGAAAACAAATTTAAATACAGAAATCAATACAAATTTGTTCACACTAAAAGTAATTTATAAATCATCAAATATATTCTGAGCAAAGTATCTTAAACAGTAAAGAATAAATGGATTGTATAATTGTAATAAATAGAATAAATTTATATTGAATTTGAATCCTGTGTGTGCATCTGCCTAACAATTAATTACTTCTAGATATTATTATTAACTCTAAAAATTAAAATTGAATTAAAATTAACACATACATATATTATATGTGATAAAATGGCCAGGACTATAATTGTAAAATTAATACACAATTAAGACTATACAAAACAAGTCTTTTGATGTCCTCACACCTCAGGAAAATAACAGTCTTACGACGGAGTCGACCTTTCATTAGAGGATACTCATCCCCCTCACTATGTAAAATATTACAAAACTTCCTTCCGGTGATGGCACAAATAAAAAACATAATAAACATTTGATAAAATCTAACACATTTTAAAAATTCTTCAAATTGTGTACAGTAGAGGAATAATGTATTTTTAAAATGTGTTAGATTGGTCATTCAGTGTGATAAACCCTTATGTAAGATAACCTTTGTAGTTATATAAGAAGATTAACATGAAAACCATATAAGGAGTTTGGTTATTTCAGCCTACCATTGTCACGTTTATCGTGATACTCAGATGGTACAAAACGGCACAAATTCAATAGTCAAGCAGACACCAATATTGAAAATATATCTTCAATTTTTTAAGATACCATAGTTTTTCCTAATATTAACTCTGAGAAACTACCATTCATAGCCAAATATCAAATGGTAATCTGTTGTGAATCAAATTTCAGAAAAACAAACCAAATATTTAAACTTGGCACCCTTAAAAACCACTTAAATCAAATTTGTGCTCATCATAACCTCGTATTATGTAATTTTCCTAATCAAATGCCATCTTAGTGCTGGTCTGATAGAAAGAAGGGACTGTTGCAGAAAGGGGTCAAAGTAATTTGACCAAAAGTAGTCATTGACCTCCTTCTGGAAGATAGGATGGTCAATGACTACTAATTAATATTGGTCTACTATTAATACAGTGGGTGTTTGGTTAACAAACATAATCTGTTCCAAGACCATGTTCACTATCCAAATTGTTTGTTAACTGATTATCGATTTGCCATAGATTTTTGTGGGAATTTGATTAATTTGTTCTGGAGACCCCCAAAAAAATAAGAAATTATTTACTTTCTTACTATGTTTATTTACATGTAATAACAAACTAAAAGCAATTTCTCCATTTTTCATGGATGGCACATCTTTGCTTCTCAGATGCAATTTTTAATTACTCATTTATTTGCTCGAGTCGTTTTGATTATATCTTTCTTAGCTAAGATTGTATCTACTGTAGACCTGTTGGAATCATCTGCCTATAATATCAGACATCTGCCCACTCTCTACCTTGACTATTATCTCTTGCTTAGTTTCTATAGTGAACACAGTTCTTGACACTCCACTCTTTTTAGGCCCCATAATATCAGTTTTTTAAATAAAAAATTCAGAAAAGCACTTACAAAAATTCAGAGAACAGAAATTAACTAGTGCAAAAAAGGTTATGTATACAACTGTGAAAGCCTCTTTCCATAAACCATGTATAGATGCCATTAAGTAAACAAATATACAGTAGAGCATCAATTATCCGACTCAATTGGGGACTCAGGTTGGTCAGATAACTAAAAAATTGGATAACCGAAAAAAATGAAAAAAATACATTATTACTATAGTATATTAGTATATCCCATGTAATTAGTATATTAGTATATCGCTATTAACCAACTTCGCATTGAATTTTCATCGATGTTAAGCCTAACAAATTTTTTTTAAAATAATAATCGTCGCTATCGTATCGTTAAAAATTATTTTTAAATTATTTTATTGATCACAAAACAAACAACCACTCATAATTAGAAAATGAAGTCTCGTTTAAATGCTGGCCGCCCTTTAATGGTCGAGCCGTGTTGCCAGCTAAAACACGCAAAAATTTAACAAAAATAATATTAAAGTAGCCAAGACATAGCCAAATATTGTAGTGCCACATCACTAGCGGACATTTGAAATTTGCCAACTAGAACAATCGGTTAACCGATGTGACGGTTAATCGGAGGTCAGATAATCGATATACTGTATATAATATATATTAATTTAGTTAAAAAAAATTAATACTACAGTAGAGCGTCGATTTTCCGAATCAATTGGGGACTGGGGTTGTTCGTATAACTAATATTTCGGATAACCGATTACGCACGAAAAAATAGTTTAACGTATCCGATGTTAAAATTTTTCTCCGTTGCGTGTCGCTTCGCGTTGAATTTTCGTCGATGTTAAGCCTAACAAAGACTATTGTATCATTAAAATTTTTTTTTTATTTTGTACGAACAAAATAAATAAATTGAAAAATATAAAAACAATAAAAAATTATACTTCAGATGTTAATTTAGTATCAAAAACGTAAAATATTTGAGTAGCCCAAGACATAGCCAAAGATTGAAGAGCCACAGCACTGGCGAAAATTTAAATTTGACGACTGGAATTCTTTCGGATGATTGACTTTCGGAAAATCGACTCTCTACTGTATTTTGTAAATTAATAAATTCTTAAAACTTCAAATTAACATAAAATTCTTATTAGCTAAACAAAATAATAATTATTTTGTAAACATTTTAATATCTAGCTGCTCAAACTTTTTAAACAAGCCATTTTAATAACAGCTTGTTCAAAAAGTATCCAGATTGATGTCCATACAAGCAGTATACTGGATTTAGTGAAGTATGATGATAGTCATTTTTAAAGTAGGTCCCTCCTGCAGTGATACACAGCCCAACAATCCTGCATTACTGAAAACATTTGAGGAAGTCTTACTCTACTTTGGGGATGTCTGTCAGTGTTTCCTTTGAATTCCATTTAATGCTGTGATAGTGTAAAATTTGCAGCCTTTGAAAATGTTCTTCAGTCTCAGCAATAGGAAAAATTCTGCTTAAACCAAGTCTGAAGAATATGAAAGGTTGGTAGCAGCACTTTTCCATAGTTTGCCAGAAATAGATACATGAGTAATGCCATGCAAGCAGAAACACTGTTGTTGTGTAGCACCTACTCATCATTTTTCCATTTATCTAATTTTTTTTTCCAGATGGTCTCTTACAAATATCTTAGAACCTCAAAGTAGAACTCTTATGATTGTTTACCCTGATAGAACATACTCATGGTGGATAATACAGTGGGTGATCGGTTAACGAACATAATCCGTTCCAAGACTTTGTTCGCTATCCGAATTGTTCGTTAACCGATTATCGATTTACCATAGGTTTCTATGGGAATTTGATTAATTCGTTCTGGAGACCCCCAAAAAATAAAAATATATATACTTTCTTACTATGTTTATTCACATGTAATAATAAAAATACATATATACACGGGCTTGCATTTTTATTAGTCGTGTTTTTCCGTTTGTGGGGGTTAAAGAATCTGTCCAATGTCGATTGCTTTTCTGTCTTCTTCATGATTTTTCAGAAGTAATTAATAGCATTGTAATTATAGAGATCTATAGGCCTATTGACCTCAACCTGATTTGGATGCCATTTTAAGACCGTTGTTCTGACATCCTCCCACTTCTTCAAAAGATCTTTAATAGCAGATATCGGCATAAATCCGTATTTTCAGAAGAAAACGTAAAAGAATTGTTTCTGTCAGAAATATAAAAGGCTGGAATTACAAGGGAGAGTTTCAAAGTTTGGGGGAATACTATTCGATCAGTATATACTGGGTAGAACATCGTTGTCGACGTCTCCCACACTCCGAAGAGTTTCGAATTGTTGCCTGAGACAAAGGAAGACCAATCGGTATTCGTTATTTACGCGCTTCTTCTTGTGTTTGTTCATTGAAGTGTTCATTATCCAAACATGTGTTCGTTGTCCGATCATAAAAATCTTTCACAAAAGTGTTCGTTATCCGATCTGTTCGTTAACCGATCACCCACTGTACTTTCATAGTTAAAGAAAACAGATACATCACCTTTGTTTTGCTATGCAACTGAAACACCTTCTTTAGTTAGTGACAAAATTTTCCTTCATTCTAAGGATTGCAGTTTTATCTATCATATCTATACAACCACAAATCCTCATCTGTGACAAGTTGTTTTAAAAACAAATCATCATCACATGAACATTTAAATTAAATCAGAGGCAAACAAAACCTGGCAATCTTTATGTTACTTCATTGTTAGCAAGCAACAAACTTTTCAAAGACAGGAATCATATTCAAATTTTTAGTTAAAATGCAGTAACAATAACTCACCAAAATTTGGACCTCTTCAGCTATCCTGCATAGTCAATCAGCAATCACTTTAAACAAAAGTTCTGACCTTGTCAATCATTTCTGCATTCTGTCCAGAACATGGGTCACTTTTGATACATCCTCTTCCCTTTTTAAAGCAACTGAACTACTCAATGCTTGCCAATGGCCAATGATATCATTTCTGTAGGCTGCTTGCAATAATTCAAACACTTCCTTAGCAGTTTTACCAATTTTAAAGTAGAACTTGATGCATACACATTGTTTTGTACTTTAACATCTCAAAGCCACAACACTTCAACTTTCACAACCTCTTATTCTGATGGATGATACATATTTTTAAGTGCCACACGAATTGCTAAGATTTTTGGAAACAGGTCTTGTGCAGTTGAACCATCCAAAATGCTACTGCCTTTGCACTACATAACCAGTCTGGATACCTTTTGAAAAACCACTTAGAGGTTATTATATTGGTTTAACAAAAAAAATCCTGTACTTTATTACAATATTTTAAAAATATGAGCTTTCTCTAATTTTTCAGCTTGAAGAAATTTATATTCAGAGAATTAAACATTCAGCATCTATATTGAAGTCTTCAAACTTTTTAGACTCCTCAATCTTTTACCAACCCCTTCTTTTTTTGCTAACAGAGTAAATGATAACATAAATCTGGTGAGCTAATATAAACCCACACATTGTTTCCATAGAAAAGATTTACTTACAGTGTACAAATTTACAACATCCTGACACTGTCATATACATAATCAACTGAACTAATAATTTTTAAAGAACCATTTTCAATAAACTAAATCAATCCCCAAAAATGCCTTATTAACCCAAGGATAGATATTGACTACTTTGGAAACCTCTGATCTAGATAAATACAGCAGAAAATTGTGGTTTAAATCATTCATAAAGTTATTACTAGTTTCTCCAACAAACCAATTAAGTAATGTTTAAGAAATATTAACAGATAAAATCATTAAAAATTTATGTATTCAAGAAAAAATTCCTAGAATTAAAAATAAATATTTTATGACATTTTAAATTTTTTTTAGCTAAGATAAATTTTTTGTATAAATTAAATTAATAATTCCTTCATTTTGATATTGATTAAAATGATAGAATTGTAATAAAAACATATACAATTTCAGCACATCTGAAAAAGATTCTGCAGAAATTACATGGAAAAAAATAAGAAAGATGAATAACATGTCTCATTGTTAATTTAAATATATGAGTACTACACTTTAATTAATAAAACTAATCACACAATATTACAATTGAGACATTACACATAAATTTGACTAACAGAAGTTCATGTAGAAAATAACAAATTAATATAATTTATCATACAAAATACATAGTTCATTTTTGAAAATTACTTTAAACAAGTAATTCATGCCACAATTCTTACAATTATATAAAAATTATTATAATATTTAAAATTTATATTTGGAAAAAATATAACTTCTCTGTATTTATGAAATATTTAAAAAAAATCATGTTTTGTATTTATATGTATGCATGCAAAATTTATATATGTATATACGTTTTGACTTACCTTAACTCCTCTTGAATTTGTCCTCAATAATCTTCTCACTAACAATAATAAAAAATCAGTCTCTTTATCTCTTTCATGAACCTAAATAAAAGTACATATTATTTAATTGGATGAAATTGAAACTTTAAAATTATTAATTAAAACACCAGCTTTAACCTCATCAATAATAACATGAGTATACATGTCCATTCTCTGTTCATTAGTTAATTTTTGTAATAACACTCCAGTTGTTACATATGTTAATCTGGTGTCTTCTGACCTAACATTGTCTAATGAGACCTGAAAGTTTATTATTATAAATTTATTACATATATTTTTTCAAAAGTTAGATTAATTGTAAATTAGTTTACCTACCTGATAACCAACAATGGAGCCCAAAGACCATTGTCTTTCTTGACAAACTCTATTTGCAACACTAATAGCAGCAATTCGTCTTGGTTGAGTAACAACAATATTACAATGCTTATTTTTAGAAGTACAATAGTCTAAAATATACTGAGGAACTTGTGTGCTTTTACCACATCCAGTGGCACCTTGAATTACTATTACTTGATTAATTTCAATTAAGTGTATTATCTGAAAAATTGAAATGTTCATAATTGTATTAAAAGTTATTGTAATAGCTATATAGAAAATTATTTTTTAAGTGAAATAGTAATATTTATCATCAACTTATTATATGTCATACCACAATATATGAATATATTAATAATTAAACTAGAAATGCATTTTTATAAACTTATTAGTTTTCTTTCATCATCAAAATGAAATCAAAGCAATACAAAATTTGAAGTAAAATTTTCTATTTCTGTGACAACATCAAATTTCTAAACTAATCAAAAAAGTTTTTAAATTTTAATATTTTAATTTACTTCACTTCAAATGTCTTAAATTATACTAATTTCAACAATAACTAAATTGCAATGTTGAAGAAATAAATTTAATAAAAATAGGATACTTCTCTCTTATTGATAGTGTGATGAAAAAGATATGAACAAAATTTAGGATACTTTTCCATTATACTCCATGTTGCATCATATCACATTCCTATGGTGCACCAGGCTATATTGTGTTGCTTATGAAATGACAAAGCCAAATCAGATTATAATTTCAAATGAGAAATTGATAGTGTGCATATATTAAAAGCTAAATAAAAATTGCTTTTCAAAAAAATTTTTATGTATATTATTTTTTGTATTTTAGAAAAATATTTTTGTTAATTTTAAATTTTTATTTTGAATTGCATACATGAGATGCAAAATTGTTATCCAATGCAGCACAAAATAGGAACTTGACAAAACATGACACATGGGGCATAACAGAAAGTTCCAAATTTTGGAATAATAAAGTGCTTTCAAAAGTTACTGTCAAATTTAAAAGTCTTATGACTTATGAGTTACTTAAAATAGCTTCAGATTCCTCTTCAGATTAGCAATGAATAGCTTCTCATCTTTGCAAAGAATCATTCATAAGAGAACGACAGTAACTTTGGACTTGTTAAGAGTCTACAAAATTTCAATATAGAAAAATATTTTGTCGTCAGCTTGTATAAGTGTTACAATCTGTTCTTCAAAGCTAAATTGCTGGAATATAAAAATAATGTTAATAATAATAATAATAAAACCTTGAAAGCCAGCCTTTTCCCCATTTTTCCTCTGCCTTTTTTCTTCTATTTAATGAAAATTCAATGAAATTTGTAAGAAAGTGAAGAATCCCATAAAACAGTTTCCCCACAAGACTCAACTCAATGCCAATCAACTATCCAGCTTTTACCCTTAACAGAACTTAATCATTTTCAAAAGGAGAATTCATTTAGTTCACTGTCATAGTTAAACTTAATTATATGTATGTTATTTATTTTCTATGTATCAGAAATTATATTATCCTTAGAATTCAATTCAAATTTTGTTTCTTTAGATCAGGGGTGATGTAATTTTATAATTGGAAGACCATATCTCATTTCAGAAGAATCTCAAAGTTGCATGTTATAAAACGATAGCATGCTGTTCATGGAAGCTGTGGAAATGCCACTTTCCTTGTATTTTCTAAAATATAAATATATATTGTGTAATTATTTTCATATTTTAACATACTTTGAATTAATTAAAATTAATAATATTTTATTATAACTCATTGTGTATCTTATTACAAATTTCTATACTGCATGTGAAAAACAATGATAAAATTGCCATTGCATATTTGAATATAAATTCATATATTCATATTCCCAATGGAAATGCTGTATTGTCAAACATGGGATAGCTTCCATGGCAAAAATATTTGAATCATGTAAAGCAGCCAGATTACAGGCATTTGCGCATGCACTTTACAGAGCACCAACCTCTCATGGTTTAGCTTGTGGATGCTACACACCAAAATATCATATAATGCTTCCAATGACTCTATCCAGGTTCCCTATCATCAAATGTCACCAAATGCCTCTGTTGTACAGCAGGTTGTGTAAGTATATCCTAAAATGGTATAAATCAGTGGTGCCCAAAGGGTCCCAGGCCAAATCTAGCCTACAAATATATTTGATATATCACTTATAAATTTAGAAATAGACCTACTTTATGTATGTGTTTCCAGTCTAACTACATTTTAAACAGGATAGGAATAAAATAATGATAGTATTAGAATTAGATAGCACCATTTGTATGTGGACTAATAAAACAGTTTTTCTTGCTAATTTTCATAAGTCACTTGGAAACATTCATTTCAGTTAGCCTTGTTGCATTAATTTTGCATCATGTTTGCCTCTTGCAAGACAATGCACCAGTGCATGATTGCCATTACCAAGGCTGCTGTGAAGGAGTATGGGTTCGAGGAGCATGACCATCCACCCTACAGTCTGGACCTGGCTCCTAGTGATTATTATCTATTTCTGAAACTCAAAAAAGACATTTGAAAAAGTACTGAAGAGTTGCAGGAGGCAATTTATGAGCATTTTGCAGATAAAATTGTAAACTATTTTTGAAGAGTATTGAAATGCTAATTCCAAGATGTAATTAAGTGTGTTGAACTCAAAGAAACTATATTAAAAAATGACATTATTTTATACCTATAACATCTAAAACATAGTTAGGCCAGAAACTTTTGGCCTAACTTGTATATATGTAATATGCAAAATATTTGTAGTCTGTCCCCCTACAACTTGTGCACAATTTGGACTACCAATTGAAAAGTTTGGGCATCAACTGTTTAGATTATCTGTTTTTCATTTTATTTGAATGAAGAAGCTCATCTATAATTTATTCTTCTTTATTATTATTTATTATTAATTCTTTCTCAAACAAAACAAAACTGCAAAATATTTTCAGAAACAAAACTTTTCCTGAAAATTATTGCCCACTAGCACTCAAAATAAAACAACAATTTAAGAATGAATTAATTACTACTACTATGTAGTTTATTTGTAATATAAATATACAAACTTCCATAGGCTGAACCAATGTTTAACACTTTTAAATTGTTTGCACATTGTACTCAATTTGTATGTTTGTAAATATTTTTATAGTAAATAAAAATGTTTTTATTTAAATAAAATATATGTAAATAAAAATGTTTTTATTTATTATAAAAATATTCACAAATTAGAAAAAACAATAAATGTTTTCATATCACAACAGTCTTTACAGCAGAGTTGACCTTTTATTTGAAACTACTCATCCACCTTAATATGCAAAAACATTAAAAATTATAGGGTGAAGGTTTGTTCCTGAGGTGTTGAAAAAGATATGATGTGAGAAAACATTTATTGTTTCTTCTAATTTGTGAATACTTTTTATATTTTATTATTGTCTTGGCTATTTTATTTATTAATTTTTATTTACTGTTATTTTATTCTTATTTTTATCATTTATATTCCCAAGTGTATTGTGGAATATACAAAATAAAGCATGACTTTTTAGTAATCCTGTGAGGTCCCAGACAGAGTCTAAATCTTTCATCAAATGTGTGAAAAATTTGATTCATTTAAGAAAATACAGTGGAACCTCGGTATACGACCTTAATCCATTCCTGGTGTTTGGTCTTATACTGAATAGGACGTATACCAAACCAACCTTTTCCATAAGAAGTAATGTAAAAATGATTAATCCGTTCTCATGTAAAAAAAATGGCTGGCTTTAAACACCTCGCTTTCCTGGCTAGTTTCTGCTTGATTTTTCATGAGAGCAGCATGTATCCTTTTAACTTTCTCGCAAATAATTTCTTCCGATACGCTGTCGCCGGCACACAGTTTTTCAGTTATCCAAAGCAAAAGCAATTTCTCGACACGATCTAATGTCTTCGATCTCTGTTTAGAAATTTATTTAACCCCTTTCGCAACGTTAGCAAATTTAATAATGTCTTTATTTTTCACGATTGTCGATATCGTCGTTCTCGGAATACGGAATGCAACAGTTAAATCTCGTTAAATCTCGAACACGCATGCCACCTTCATATTTCTCAACAATCTCTTTTTTCAGTTCTGTTGTGATTCTAGTCATTTTTTTATTTTTCTGTTGCCCTTTGGCAATTCATGATTAATCAAAATAATAAAATGTTACTTACAAATTAAAATCAGAAGAAATTTAACAAAGTTATAAACTATGGCACCGCGAACGTCTAGTCTAGTGTAGTACACCGATAATGCTAATTGTTCATAGATGGCAAGTATAATTGAATTAAGTCGTATACCGAATAAAAGTCGTATACCGAGCAAAATTTGTTTCGTCCAAACAGGACGTATTCCGAATTGGACGTATTCTAAAGCAGACGTATACCGAGGTTCCACTGT
>NW_019384709.1:416569-488832 GCF_000671375.1 Centruroides sculpturatus | reverse complement strand
TTGGCCCCCAGTGACTTCCACCTTTTTCCAAACCTAAAAAAATTCTTGGCTGGAAAGAGATTCCACTCAAATGACGAAGTCATCTCTGAAGTGAACGAGTATTTTGCACACCTTGACAAATCGACCTATTGTGATGGCATAAAAAAGCTAGAACATCACTGGAATAAGTGCATTGCTAACAGAGGAGATTATATTGAAAAATAAAAAAAGTTTTAACATTATTTTGTTTGTTTTTCTATGTGAGGCCGCAAACTTTCCGAACAGCCCTCGTACAATTATTAATCCATAATTTTGTATAAACTAAGATTATAAACATAAATAGTTTTAAAAACTTTTTTTTTTAAACTGATGCTTATAGATTCATTTTTGATTTCTTCAAAAGAGAATTTAAAGTAAATCAGAGTTCAGATTCTAAGTTTAAAATCAAATGATTTTTACATATATATCATTATAGTATAAAATAATATAATTGAAAAGCAATTTGCATAAGTTCTATTTATTCTATAAGAATAGTAAACAAATATTTTTATCATTCAAAATCTAATAGTTCAATTTAATTTATTAAAGTAATTTATTATTTAGACTCAACAAAATTATATTTCAAGAATCTGGATAGACAAAGTAAAATCTTAAAATATCTCAAAATAAAAAGGCAAAGAATTAAAAAGTGATTTATAGTTAGATATTCTATTTCATTAATAAAAGTTAATTACATGATTGCAGTATTGAGCCCCAACAAAACAGAATCATTTGATGATCTTATAATTAGCTACTAAATCTTCAGCAACTTCAGTTGTTTATGGACTTTACAAGTGTTTACAACAATATGGTACAAGTTATAAGAGTGATAATAAAATGAATGTAGTTTTAATTAACATTTGTTATCAATACATTAATTTTAAATATGAAATTTCTAAGAATACATTAAATATAAATAGTTTAACAATAATTAAATTTCATATATTAATTGTTTCTTATACTGTCAACAGTAACTAAAAAATATAAATCAAATTCAATTATTTATAGCTCAGAATTAAATTATAGCCCAACTTTCTGGCTATACTTTATTGTTTTTAATTAAGGTAATTTGAAAAATGGTAGAATATCTACACCAGAGTACTGTAAGGTCTCGTTTTATGCGGTGGATACGTTCTACAGAAAAGCGCAAATAAAAAATTCGCATAAAAAAAGACTTTACTTGCCTTGAAAAAGTAGGGATACGTTCCGTAATTTTCTAAAATCGCATAAAACCAAAACAACGAGTTAAAATTAACTTAAAACCGCATAAAACAAGTTTGCAGAAATTAAAAGAAATAGGCTGCTTAATAAATTACTTCGAATGTCTGAAAGAAATTCATATAAAATTTAATTTCAAAACAATTACAGTTTATACCTTTCAATGCGAAACTCAGAATGATGATACCATTGACAAGTCGCTATTACATGTACAAGGGGAATCCTCGAATTGCAAAAGCTCAATCTAAAAACAAATCACTGACATCTGGATGTGAAGAGTTAATTAAATTTTAACCCTTTAGTTCCTCTCCTGAGTTAACTCGGGCAGGTTACATAGCGTTACATAAAACACGGCCCTTAAATTTTTGAATATTTTTTTTTTTTGAATTTTTGGAATGTTTTTAAGTCTCCAAATTTTTAAAAAATATTTTAAAATATACGACCAGCTAGTGTTCACCCTACTTTAAACCCTTGTCCTCCCGCAACGTCTATGAGAATGCCCCGGGAAATCCAACTCCAGCTATGTTCAAGGTCATCCAGATGTGTAAACAATGACTCATCAGTGTTAAATTTCACAGAAGGGAGAGACAAAGGAAGTTAAACTTTGACGCTTTTTCTTCAAAATTAACGCATTTCTTTCGTTTTTTTCAGTTTTAAGTATTTTTTATGTTTAATTACATTTATATCAAAAATTGCTAGGAACTAAAGCGATTAAGGTAGATCTAGCTGTCCTTTACATCCATAAACGTTATATGTCAGCGGAACAAATAGAGTAAGCTTTGAGCGTTCCACGATTTTTGGAGACTGTCCGTACGCGGGCTTCCTAAACAAGCCTATATGTATGTTTGTCCAAAAAAATTTTTAGACGAAATACAAACTGCACAACTTCAAAATTGCATAAAAATAATCCGCATAAAAAGAGACCTTACAGTACTGTAACAAATGCACATATCTATAAGCCTTTTACCAGTACGCGTTTCATCACACTACACAATAATGTAACAGTTCAAAAACATTTGTAACTTTATTGTGTAGTGTGATGAAACGCGCACCAGTAAAAAGGCTTATAGATACATGCATTTGTTAAGGTAATTTGGTTTAAAATTCCAGTTGAATTAATCCATTGGAATTCTTAACACATTTACTGCCAAAATTATTTTCACTTTTCTTTTTGGACCTTATGGCCCTCTGCATTAAAAGTAAAATTTATATCTTTTATAAAATTTATACACAATACACATCAAAGCAAAACTAAAGAATTATCTATATATATAAAAATGAATGTATGTCTGTCTGTGTGTCTGTCTTATGTCCTTCATGCATTACCACACCGTTTATCCGATTGCCATGAAACTTTGGGAAGTTGTTTAATATACTCCCGCGAAGGTTTCTGGCATAGTACATTTATCCTACAATAGATGGCGCGCGTTTATACAAGCATTCGAGCACTGTGTGTTCGATCGATTTCAAATTGTGAAGACCATTTCCCCCTTCAAAAAATATCTCTATATATGCATTTGTGAACTGTTATTTACGATATTTGTAATAATTTTTGTTTAATCACTTTATTTCAACTTTTTTTGCTAATTATGTATTCGCTCAAACTTCGTTAAAACCTTAACTGTACACCGAACAACAACCGAAGTTGTAGGAAGAAATTCGCGTATTTTACCGATCTAGGTATCCCCCTTTTCCAAATTTTAATATCGACTCAAAATAATTTAAAAAGACAAATTACAATAAAACGGTTTATTATCCAACTATCAGAGATTTCACAACATTCCAAGGAAGAGAGGAAGGAGCAATTAAATAATTAAAATTATAAAGGATTAAAAAATATATATATATATAAATGGGGAATATTGCACTTCTGACAATCGCTGCCAGTGTGTGGGCTAAATTTGGAGAATCCGTGCTTCTCGCATGGACAACTGAATGTGGCCGGCTCACGCATCGGAAAATCTTCTGATTTATTCGTGTACGCACCAGACGGAAAAACAAAAAGTATTGTGTATCCACAAGCACTCCTATAAATAAATAGAATTGAAACGACACTTTGAAATGTTTTCCTGATGAAAATGAATAATAATAATAAGTTTCAATAAAAATGATAAAATGTAAATTGAATTTTATCATAACAAGTTTGCTTGAATTTCCTTTCTTCTGAGATTGCAGCAATGCGCGACGGGTAAGCTAGTACTAAATATAACCAAATTCAGTTTTATATCAAAATTTAAATTTATATTTAAAATACAATTCAAACTTTGCTTTGTATTGTGTAGATATAAAGTTATTACTGTAGTCACGAAATCATACAAAATAGCAAAAAGATAATGAAAACACACACATTGAGAAAAAATTACGCACCAAGGAGAAAGCAATGAAACTGAATGGAACTTGATTAGTGCAAATGTAATGGCAAAGGTAATAAGTGATTACAATATAGAGAAAGCAATTTCCTGTCATAAAAAAATACAATTCAAACATACCTTAGTACCATGTAGGATACCTCTTACCTGAATACATGCAAAAATACAATTGCACATGGAAGAATACAGGCACCATATGCTATCCTACAACAAATTTGCTCACAGATGTTGTGTGAGGAGCTAACTGGGAGTAGAGTCGGGATTATACTCTTTACCACTTATTCAGCATCTAGTCATGAGACTAGTCCACTGTCATCGAGGGATGGCTTCCCAAGATTTGAATGAGAAACAAGGGTCTGCAAAAATCCCCTGGAAGTTGTTTTTCCTGACACAAGCCTAGATATAGCATTAGGCATGCTTATATGTCTAATTTTAGAGGAATATTGAATGGGAGGGACACGGGTAAGTGGAGGGGACTTAGGCGTGGATTATAGTCATAAATGAGACCATATTTAAACATATAATAACAACATTTAATTAAATCAAACAAATAATAATACAATTAATGGAATTACAAATGATATATTCTGAACCTATCTCGCAGAGAGAAAAATCAACTATCTAAGTTAATCTAAATCAACCTATACACATGAGAGAGAGTTTACATAAATCTAACTTATTGTACTACCTTCACAGTATGAAGCTTGTTCTTTTCTTCAATTATCTTTCCATTCGGGATATGGGAGAAGTTTGGAATTGTGGCATTTGTGAATGCACTATTACAATATGGACGACTTCTATAAGTATGGTAATCTTCCTTTTTTGATCGACTACCTCCTATGGCATGTTTGTAATTTGTTGAACTGCTCCCTATGGCATGTTCGTACCTCATTGAACTGCCTCAAATGGCAGGAAAAACTCCTTTTTATAGTGGCTTCTTCAGAAGGCCAAGTAACATGTGCAAAGGCCACATCTGAATCATCTCGCAAGTCAGCTGTCTAAAGGAAGTTCAACTTCCCTTTGTGATGAAGTAAGCTACAACAGTTTCGTTTGTAATTTTTAACAAAATTTTCATTTAAAAACTTGTAAAATGTTTTCTAAATAATCTTAAATTATTTATTTGATTAAATTAAAAAAGAGAGGCATTCAAATTCTCACAGTTGCAAACTACCACTCCAAATCTCTCAAGTTGTATCCCATCTGGTCCCATAAATGCTCGATAGATGACAAATCTGGGGTCTGTGCAGAGCAAGAAATATGGTAATGTAAAATATTCCTGGGAAACCTTAGCTATGTGTGGCCAAGAAGTATCGTGCTGGAAAATGCAGTTTGAAGCCCTGCCATAAAAGGCAATACATGAGATTGAAGGATTTATTAAACATACCACCGTTCTGTCAATGTTCCTGGTAATGCTATGCAGAGCCAGGCAGCACTATGTGCCAATAAATAAGATAGAGAGAGAGTACTAGTAGTGACTGTCTTATGAAATGGCTCCCCAGAGCAACATCCCAGCAGTAAGAGCAATGTGCCACTCAACAATAAGAGAGAATTAAAATTCTTCCCAGTGTTCCTCCACACTAAACAATGGATGTCCATTTCCAACAAAAGCAGGATTTGTTGGTAGACAATATACTGCCAATTCATAGCAGTCTATGCTTCTCTGTCATGACACCACTACAAACAAAGTCAATGATGTTGAGATGTTAATGGCAGGACATGTAATGGTCACTGTGGATGCAAATTTGCCTCTGCTAGTCATCTACTAATGTTATAGAAAGAGACTACAATGAGGATTCAACCCATTTCTTGATGGTGGACAGAGATACTCTTGCAATTGTTGATGCTTGTCTCATGATCAGATGATCATCTCTTCTGGTGGTCTTTCTGGGTATTCAGAGCCTGCCCATCATTGTCACTGAGACAAGGCATCTAGCTCTGCCTCAATTCCTGCTTACAGACATGTCAAACAATCCAGATAGCAGGAAATTCAGGAAAACAGACATCCTCAGCCTGTAGACGCATCCTTTGTCAAACTCTGTATGTTATGCATAATGTCTTTTTGCATTGTACAGGCATGACTTGCATTCAAAGATTACCAAACAACAAGCACTGAAAATTTTGAAGACTGGTTTCTGTGAGCATTTTTATAGGATACTGGGGTAACAATTTTAAGATACTCTAGTGCCATTATCTGACATGCAATCAGCCAAAACTGTAATGATTTACATACTTGTTTGAGACATAGATATAAGCTAAGTTTTGCAATAAATAAACAATTCTAGTTAAGATCCTTTTGTCACTAAGTACAGTAGAACAAACAAGGCATGTAAGTAAGTCCAGAAAGTAAATACCTTATGCATGTATCTCCCTTGCATTTTGGTCATGCATGCATAGTTACTTCTTGAAGTGGATTAGAATGTCTAACAAAGAAGGGACAATGTTCATAACAAGGAGCATAGTGACCGCCCATCCCAAGTCAATGAAGACTTGCTGCACAATGTTGAAAAGATGATTCATTCCGATTCATTTGACAGTTCACAATTTCTGATTTTTTTACAATTTCCTTACATTTCAAGATCTTTGCTGTATGAAATTGTGACTAAACACTTGCACTTCAAAAAGCTGTTTTCAAGATGGGTGCCAAAAAATGATAATGCACACAAACAAAACAAAACACATGGGATCAGCCTTAGAACTTTTGCAGCAGTATGAAGGGAAAAGAAATGGATTTTTGAAAAGAACTGTCACTGGAATGAAACATGGATTTGCCATATGATACCAGAAAGCGAATAGCAATCATTGCAATGTCCAGAAATGGTTCAAGTCACAGATGATTGAATTCTATGAACAGAGTGTCTTCAATTTAGTGACAAGAGATGATAATGCCTCAATTTATATGGCAATTATGTTAAAAAGTAGGTTAAGCTATGTATAATTTAATGGTAATTAAATTATTTTTATTTCAATTTCCTACTTTTTTAAATAGCCAAACAGTACTTACTTTCTGGACAGGCCTCATAAAATATTAATTAGCTTTTATAATATTTATTAACTTTTCTATCTTTTTAAAAAAAAAATCATTATTATTTGCAACTTATCTTTATAGTTATTTTTATAGATGTAAAAAGTTTTTAAATTTACCTTTTCTTTGTGTGGTGTAATAATAAGATTTGGATCATAAGTATGATTAGGGTCAAAATATGATGAATAAATTGCAGCACTTTGGTCATCACTTGGATTACTGTTACCAGGTAATGTACCACTAGATGGTTCACTAACAGAACTCATCTGTTCAACATCATCCATTTCATTAATATGCAATGTTCCCATTCCAGGTATAAGTACAGTTTGCCTGAATGTTTGCTATAAAAAAAAAAGAAGAAAAATTTTTTAAATTAAATAAATATTTAAAAAATTTATTTTAACAAGGAAATATAAAATGTTATTTGAATTTATGAAGATTGTTTTATCAAATATAAAATAATTATAAAATTTTAGTAACCTGTCTATTAACTGAAGTTTAAATTTTATATGCAGTAACTAAGCAACTATTATCCCATGATCTACCTATATCAACTATTTTCAAGTTTTTACAAGAATAATATCTGATGCAATTCAAATCCACCTAGAACAGAGAATGATCATTATCAACAGAAAAACAATCATTGAAAAGTAAGTGGCTTTAACTATAAGCTCTGAAAATTTTTTCTATCTGTTTTTTACAGACTAAACTGTTTCTATCCCTTAGTCTACAATGGAACCTTTGTATAGCAAAACTAGTCACACAACTTTTCCATCAGCCAATTTTGTTTTAAACAGATAAGGCTGATTTAGGTAAATTTTGTGTTAAAAGAGTAGAAGATCAGTTCTTAATAGATATAATAGCATTAAAAAATTGCAAACAAAAAAACCACCAACTTGTAAATTATTTGGATAGACTATAAGAAAGCATTCAATTCATTGTCATATAATTCAAACATTTTAAAATCTAAATGACTAAATTAAGTGATATCAAAAAATTTGTAGAAAAAGCAAGTTAATGATAAGATACAGTTGATAGCAAATAATGATGAAGTGGATTAGGTTAATATTCAAGGACAGTGATGGGCAAACTACGACCCGCGGGCCAGATGCGGCCCCCTGAAATGTTCTATCCGGCCCGCGCGACATTATTCCTAATCTGACGAGTAAAAAAGAATACAGGCTGTGGTGGTTGATTCACCACTTAACTTGAGTGTTCGTTGATTATATAAAATAACCGAAGCTTTATATCTCACCATGAAAGTTTATTTACAATCATGTACAAAATTTTGTTTTACACTTATTGAGTAAAAGCTCGATCGGTTACAAGCATGCTTTGGTACAGAACATCCACTCGTCGTGCGTAGCGTAGCCGAAAGAGAGAAAAAGAAATATGGCGGATTGCCTGCACGTGTTTTTATAGCGCCACCTGGATTTTCAGATGCAGCGCTAGGTTACAATTATATTGGCCCGCCTAAAGTTTTCTTCTTTTCCTTTGGCCCGCTCTTTAAAAAGTTTGCCCATCACTGTTCAAGGAGATCCACTTTTGTCATGACAAACAGCATAATGTCAAAAAAGTGATATAAATATTTGGGTATCCTATAAATTGATATAATAAAGCATTTAAAAATGGAAATTAGGATCGACAAGAAATATATTTAGTTACAAAAATATTGAAATTGTAACAGTTCTATCAAAGCTCTAAACCCCCAGAAATGGCTAGTATAACACATGGTTAAAACCACAATTAATTTCCATTTGATATACTGCTAAAATTATTGAATTGACAGAAGTAGAGCAAGAAAACTGACTGCAAGATTATGAAGCTAATGACTATCAATTATGCATTAAATTCATTGTGATGTTGATACATTTAACTTATAAATGAAAATGGATGTAAGTGTTGTAAGTTCAGAAATCAGTTAAGAAAAAAGTTTTAGTAATATACATAAAGAATAACTAAGAAAAAATACTAAAAGGAAAAAGTAAACAAGACCTATTAAATACTTTTGGAATGAAGAAACTAATCAAAGACAACAGTTACTGAAATGAAGGAAGAAATGGCAAAATAAAGACCTTTAAGACAAATATTTGAACTCAATTTAAAGAAAAATCAATAATATAAGCACCTGGAAATAGTTAAAAATTCTGAAAAAAAATCTTTTAACACATTAAGCACCACAATAGAAAATCATAAAATATCACACTGGCCATGCTCTTTTATGGCCATGCTCTTTAAAATAACAAAAATTATGGCCACTTAATATACTTTTGTCTTCGTCATTGAAAAACATTTTTTTCTTGATTTTTAGATGTGTTATGGAATTGCAACACGTGGTCTGAATGAGTTTTTTCTGATCATATTACGCCATCTTGTATGCACATAAGGTTTTAAATTCAACAGAACTTCTACCACATAAATGTATAAATTCTGGATTGTATAAATGAACCTATACAAATCCAAGAAAAATAAAATAATCATACTAAAATAATATACTTACTGTTTTTTTTGTTTTGTTCTTTAAAAAAAAAATATTGTTTGTTGAATATTTGTTTTTGTGTTTTATATTTTCATATTGTATTTATTCATGATCACTATGCAAGAAAAACACTAGGAAAGTCAAATTTTGAATATTTTTCATATTTTATAGGGAAATAAATTAAATTTCTATTTGCATTCTTTTTTTTTGATAGAATGCAAATAGAAATTTAATTTATTGAACCAAGTGCAATTTTCATTCCCACAGGCCATGCTCTAACTATTTCCATTACATTTATATAGCTAGAGTGTTGCTTTGAAGTAACACAGTACAGATTTCAATATAGTATTTGTTGCAGAAACACAACACATAGCCTAGGTTACTTGCTGAGTGTGTTGCATATTTGCAACAAATGATGTTTAATGTGTTAAAAACACATTAGCAGACATTATAAACAAATGAATTAAATTAGCAGATTAAAGATTCAGAAAATTCTGAATCTTTAATTAATTGTTTAATTAAAGATAATCTGCTGACATCTCTGCACGGAAAGTGATTAAGTAATACAATATTTAATATAATCTACAAAGAAAACTGTCAGACTAAAAAAAAAGGCATAATAAAGTAGCAGATATGTTATATTGTATTTGAATCTTTGTAGAAAATACTATCTACAGTGTAAAAAAACTGTTGGAAGCACAAAAATAAAACAGTAGAAAGTACAGAGACAAAAATACAAATCTACAAGTATTTTTCTACAGATCTCTGTCTACAAATTCACAAATATTGTATACTGTCGACCCCCCTATAACGTGGGTTCCTATAACAAAAAGTCCTATAACGTAGCAGTATTCGTATAAAGTGACTCGTAAAATGTCGTTGCTGACTCCTGTCGCGACAAGATTGGTCGAATCTGGACCAATAGTGGACGAGCAGCCGAATTACTTTCCGCCGCCCAGCGCCGCGCTACGGAGGGTTTAGGCTAGTAAGTTGAGTTTATTATCGTCTGTACAGTATGTAAATTAGGTATCATAAGTCTAATACAGTACTGTAATTTTATACATTTCTTGTGAAAGAAACATTTCCTATTCAACGGCCATAAAAATTATTTATATTAACGATGTCTCCAAAGGTCAAGTTATTTTTCTGCGAAAAATTCGTTATCAGAAATCGCAGCCGCCGTTTCATGCGCTGTTCTGCAACGAAAACAAGCTTGAGCAACGGCGTAGTCGAACGGTGCATACTCAGTAAGTAATCCTACAATTTTTGTTTATAGCATAGTTTATACGGATTATTCCCAAAAAATTGTGCGCTTTGGAAATGTTGAGTGGAATTAGTCTAGAATCGGTTAATTTTATAGAAGAAAACCTTTCAAACAGCCTTAGTCCGTAAACTTCACACGTGTCGGGCTGTGATTGGCTCATGTATTTAATGATTCCTACAACATAAAATTCAAATAACGTGGAACGTATCTAAGCGTTATAGGGGGGTCTACTGTACAGTACACAATAGAACTGTTTACCTATTTCTGAAAGGAAACTAGCTTTGATCATAAACATTTATATCAAATAATTTCCAAATTATATTGGGCTGTATTAATGCTATTATTAACAATTAAATATCAAACAACTTGGCCTAGAGATATTAATAGGAGCATTAATATAGCCCAATATATATATTATGGCATTCATTTGACATTCATCTAAACATTGGATTAAGCTTCATTTATACTTGATAGAATTGAAAAATAACTTGAAAGGAAAAAACCAATTCTACTATAGGTGATATTTTTAGTCTTCTTACATGACTAAAAAAATTTTGACAATATCTAACATAGACAATCATTATAAAATTTTATGTTTTATCAGAATTACCAAACTTTTAAACAAAAGCTATTATTTTTAATTTGTTTACCTGAGAGGTTAGCTTTTTTTCCTCCTCTTGATATTTCTTATAATAATCGTTTTCTGATCTACTAAAACTAAAATAAAAATTGATTAATTTTCAAAGAAATAAACATTACAAAAATTATTATAAAAAGCTATTATTTTTAATTTGTTTACCTGAGAGGTTAGCTTTTTTTCCTCCTCTTGATATTTCTTATAATAATCGTTTTCTGATCTACTAAAACTAAAATAAAAATTGATTAATTTTCAAAGAAATAAACATTACAAAAATTATTATATAAAACATCAATTATTCAGATTATTTTCAAAGATACTAAAAATTATTGATTATAATATTAAACAAGAAAAAAACAAAACACAGTTGTAATCTATATATATATAAAAATGAATGTGTGAATGTGTGTGTGTGTGTGTCCTTCATGCATTACCACACCATTTATCCGATTGCCGTGAAACTTTGGGAAGTTGTTTAATATACTCCGGCGAAGGTTTGTGGCATAGTACGATTGCCATAAAACTTCGGAAAGTTTTTTAATACACTCCCGCGAAGGTTTTTGGCATAGTACATTTATCCTATGATAGATGGCGCGCGTTTACACGAGCATTCGAGCACAGTGTGTCCTATCGATTTCAAATTGTGAAGACCATTTCTCCCTTCAAAAAATATTTCTATATATGCATTTGTGATCTGTTATTTACGATATTCGTAATAATGTTTGTTTAATCACTTTATTTCAACTTTTTTTTTTTNAGGTGAGAATTAAAGAACACATGGCGGATATTCTACATGCAAGGCAAAACACCGCTCTTGCCGTCTATGCCTCGGATACGGAAATAGAACCGTTATTCAGCCAGGCCAAGGTAATCCGCACTACAAAGTACACACACCACCTTAGATGGCTAGAGGCCCTGTACATATGTATGGCTACGCTTAAAGACGACAATTGCATTAACAACAAAGACGAGATCATCCTGTCAACTGCATGGCAGGTGCTCGTAGACAAAAAGTTACGTTAATTTAGAACCAGCGAAGGGGCGCATGCGTCAATGACGCCAGCGATACGTACGAGAAAATTCGTAATGATGTTCTTTTTTCAATCAAATTTGAATGGCGTTCGCTTAGACATGTTACCTGAGGAAGAACTTAAAGTTCGAAAGCGCTAGTAATACTTCGTTTACAGAGAAGCACACCGGAAACAGGTTCATTGTACGTTGTTTTTTGATTATTCTATCCCGGTGTAGTGCAGTGCCGATTTAATTAATAAAAGTAATTCTTATTCTAGCCACCACTTGTTAACAAGAGAAAACTTAGTATTTCCAATGAACCTCAGAGCAAGACTAGTGGGAGCATAAGCTTCCTTCCAAACTAAGGGATCAACCCCAAGGTGACCCTCAAACTATTTGCGATGGACCAAACAGCCAAATCAAAGATGAGTTGGATTGATGGTCAACAAAACAAGGTTTGAAAAATAATTCCTAAGGAAATAATCTTTAGAAAGAAAATCCTTCCATACAAATGTTTGAAGAGAGTGCAGTGTTTTCTATCTAGTTATCTCTGCGGTATGAGGATATATGAGCATATGTGCATTCATTCCTCCAACTTTCCATTAGCCCAACCTCCATCTATTGTCCATCTCTTCAAACCTGAAACTATTCACCGGATTAACTGCCACCATTTATCACTCACCCATCTACCTTAAGAACTTTCCTTCTCCAGAAAAGAATACCCATACAGTGTATTTTACATGTTCACAAGGAGGCAACTATATAGTATAGAGCAAAATATGTTTCTAAGGTAAATAAAAAGTTTTGTCTTGGGAGAGAAGTTTGTAAGCACATTTCCTATCTTCTTCCTCATGAAAAAAAGAAGCCAAATCTCTATACACATGATTCAAATTGTTAGATCTCATACACACACACACTTATCTCAAAGAAATATTTACTAAATATACCAGATTTATATTCCCATCACAGAGCCCACAAATACCAAAATAAACACATTCAAACAATTAAGAAAAATCTCACACTAACACTAAACAGACGAACAATATTAAAACACATCCAATTAATTTAGCACTTACAGACATACATACTTTATTCTTGCATAGTCATTGTAGTAGCAACCACAGCTTTAAAGTACAATTCAAAACAGACTATCAAAACACAGACAAATTTTAAGACTGTCTGACAAAGAATAGAAACAAATGAACATTAGACAAGCTAACACAATATACTAAAAACAACACAACACATCACAACTAATAATTAATAACGAGAACATAATTTGAATTTTTATATTGAAATTATGCCCTGTATGATGAAATACATACAACATTCAATGGGTAAT
This sequence comes from Centruroides sculpturatus, assembly GCF_000671375.1. Classification (NCBI taxonomy): domain Eukaryota; kingdom Metazoa; phylum Arthropoda; class Arachnida; order Scorpiones; family Buthidae; genus Centruroides; species Centruroides sculpturatus. The sequence continues at coordinate 475,472 of NW_019384709.1, read as the reverse complement.
TAAAAAAAAAAAAAACCATAGTTAAAAGACATTTGATAAAGACAACGTTCACAATTTCTGGTTCAACATCCCTTCATGAGGAAATAGTCAAACATTTTACACACACAAACAACAATCCACATGACATGACGAAACTCCCTACACAGGACATCACACATACATGCAGACATACATACATACATGAAAGACATCAGCTGTACACGAGGTGTTTAGCTAGTGGAAAAAAGGGTAAGGGAAAGGGGAGGGAAAGGGGAGGGGAAGGAGGAGGGAGAGGAGGTAGACAATGGAAACAGGTAAAATCCCTCTGAATGGCGTACGTTTGGATGGGCATCAAAAACGTAAAACCCAAAAATGACATCAGAAAACCTTACACAATACAGACCAAACACATCATTGATGTCCACAAAACACATATTGTGCATCACAAACAAAATATACCAAAACATTGAGCAATATAATATTCTCACAGAATAAAAAGTTTTCTCTTCAATAATTCTATGACAAATGCATAAACATAGAAACCTATAGTACCATACATATATTAAAGAAAAGCATTCAACAACATTCCACATCCATGGTTATTACATGTACCACACCTACAAAATACAGTCAATACTTACTAAATTATATATATATATATAAGTGTCACTATCAGGTGTTGCATTAACAAACTTCACAAGATACAAGGGTGATTCAAAAAGTAAGGTAACAAGAGCTCTCCTGTACAAATTTTATTTCACAAGCAGATATAGTGATACAGATTATGGCACTGGTACATATTATTTTTGAACATAGTCACCATGCTTGTCCAAACATTTATTCCAATGATATACCAAGCCATTGATGCTGGCAGAGAAGAAATCTGCATCAAGTCCTCTCAGCCATGACAGCTTGCTGAACTTCCATATTAGTTTGAAATCGCCTACCACTCAGATTCTTTTTCAATGGTCTGAAGAGATGGAATTCACAGGGTGCTAGGTTGGAGCTATAAGGAAGATATTCCAATACCTCCATCTTAAAGCACCATAACAATTCAGTTTACTCAGTTTGCACACTGTCCTACCTTTATCGAACTCAATGCACCAAACCCACACCTGTTTTTGTGACATGACATTATCACTGTACACCTCAACAAGTTAATGATGAATTTCTACTGGTGCGTTGCCCTTCAGACCGAATCACACTATACACTTTCCCGTTTGACAATGTTTCTGTGAGCACAACCATTTTCAAAATGATATTGCAAGAGTCTGATGAAACATTTGCACCATCTAATGCCTGTGCAATAAAGCTGTGGACTTCTGCTGCTGCCCTAATGGGAAATTCAAACAAGAGGAGGAATATGACACCTGCAAGAGCTCTTGTTACCTTACTCTTTGAATCACCCTCATATATCAAAACAAAACAAATACACATAAGATAAGATTCCCAAATCCACTTTGGTCCCGAGTCTGACTGAAGCAAGGTTTATAGCGTTAAAAAAACCGGGCATTTGGGCCCCCAAAAACTTTTTTTTAATTTTTGGAATGTTTTTTAGGTCCCCAAATTTTTTCAGAATTTTTTGCCCGCGCGAAAAAATTTTATTGTGATTTTAATGAGCCTTTAATAAGGCTCGATTAAGGCTTAATTGCCTTTTAATGTTTTTTTAATGGGAGTTTTTTATCAAAATTAATTAATCATTCTAAAGTTGTAGTGCACCGATTTTCCTTCGGTAAACTTATTTAAAGCTGCTTTCTGATGTCAAAAACGACCTCCGATACTTTTTTAATTTTTTTAATTAATAGATTTTATTATATATAAGTTTAATTAAGCCGGGGGGGTCGGAAATCGCAATAAAAATTTTAATTTTTTAAAAATATTTAAAAATATACGTGTTGGCCATAGTCACCCTACTTTAAACCCTTGTCCTCCCGAGACGTCTATGAGAATGTCTGGGAAATACCACACCAGATGTTCTCAAGGTCATCCAGATTGTAAACAATGACTCATCGATGTTAAATTTCACAGAAAGGCGAGGCAAAGGAAACTAAATGATGAAGCTTTTTAACCAAAATTAACGCATTTCTTTCGTCTTTTTCAGTTTTAAGTATTTTTTATGCTTAATTAAAAATTTTTTTTAAAAAGCGGACAAGAAGCGTGTTAAATAAAACTAAACATGGATACATTCTATCCCATTTTCTGTACATGGATGACATAAAATGCTATGCACAAGTAGAACTTACATATATTTATTCCACTGACATTCACATGGAGTTTGGCCTAGACTATGGTCTCCAACCTAATTCACAGGTCAAATACAGCCCGAAGCATATTTACCTGGGTTGCATAGCTTGATTTCTTTGACATGTTTTTCATCAATATTTGAACTTTCAAATCATATAAACTTTAAAAAATCAAATAGAATTAATAGATCTTACTACAAATAATTTTTTATCAATATAAAAACCTATTTGAAGAAAAGATTTTGTTAAATTTTTATAAATTGCAGCCAAAAAAGAATTTTCAATATTAAAAAGCTTGAATGGAGAATATTTTCTATTCTTACTTCTACATATAAAAACACAATTGCATCATGGATGAGGACAAAGTTTACAAATATTTAGGATTCCAAAAAGCCAAACTTACAAATCAAACACACACTAAAATAATACATCAGCAGATTAAACTAAATGCAAATAACACAACTAATGCAAACACCACATATGTTGTTCCAGTACTAACTTATTCATTTAGAATTATACAGAACTAGAAAAACTCCAAACAAAATTGGCCAAATAAATTTAATTACTGGTATTTAAAATGCCAACAATTTAAATGATTGTACTATAAGCAAACAGCAATTAAAACAATTAACATTTAAAACACTGATTAGACTAATAATAACTAATAATAATTGCACATTATAATCCACCTGCTGAAGCTGGAAAGTAAGACTGATGTCTTTTTCCACTATTTACTTATTTATAATCATTAAATAATGTTATGATAGTTAAATTTTACTGCCACCAACACCACAATTAATATATCCCACAAAAACAATCATCAAAATTACATATATATTATTAAATATTTTACATGTGTATTTTAACTCATGTTTTTAGACTTGCTTTGATAACATTAAATGACTGATAAAAATATCCAAGGGTTACAATAAGCAGAGTCTACTTTATATGTTTTGATTTTTATAAATTATAATAAATGATATGTTGTTATTATCAAGTGAAATGCCATTAAAATTTATTAAATAACTTTAAAATAATGAGTATTTAATCTTTTGCTAGGTGCGACCCCATTTTCAAGATGGTATTTTTCTTATGTACATCATTGCTTCTAAGTGCATATGATCAGCCTGAAGAGTAGATGTATTTTCAAAGGGATATGTGCACTAAATAACACCAGAATGAGGAGTTTTTTGGTTTCAGAAAACAGTTACTTTTTTCAGAAGAAATATGTATATAAACAACCCAAAGCATGCTCAGCAGAAAATAATGACTTAATCAACACCTAATCACTCGCTGAGAGATTTATTCTTTAAACAAACATTTTCAATCCAATCAATGGATCACCATCAGGATAATTATGTATAACCCATCCTAATTACATATTGCACCTGCTTGTGTTACATGGATCTGTGAAAAAGATGTTAGTAATTCGTTCATTTTTTCCTGCTATTTTTATCTTTCTTACCTTATTTTTGTTAATAAACATTAAGAATTAAAAAATATATTTATTTTTAAATAAAAGCAAACATTTATTTATATTATAGATAATTATAACTGTGTTTTTATATTTTTTACTAGAAAAATAGATTGGTTCATTTTTACTACTCATTTATACAACTTTTACGCTTTTAACTGCAAGTATGATATTTTTATTGGTTCATAAGACTACAAGACATGCTTTGCATTCTTCAAGATCATTCGGGAAAGGTGGAGCAAAATGCAAAACTACTATACAAGACGAAAATGAAGGCAACCTAGGTGCAAAAAAATTTCAGAAAAAGTGAACATTAAAGTGAATTGCAATGTGTGTTTCCAACAACGACAACTAATAATGTTCAAAGTAGTGATATGTTATACAGTCGACCCCCCTATAATTACGGTCCCTATAATTACGATTCCTATAAAACTGCGAAAAAATTGTGACAGTATCCGTAAAAAATGGTAAAAAAAACTCCTATAATTACGTAAAACGTCATCGGGCAGCTGAACTACTTTCCCGCCGTCCGTAGCGCCACGCTACAGAGAGATTTCTATCGTCTGGACAGTATTATATAAATTATATATAAATTAGGTACTGTACATATAATTATATATTAATTATATATAAATTAGGTACTGTATATATAATTATATATTAACTTAATTTATTGTAACTTTATTATAATTATATATTTTTTTCCCGCTGCGTGGCATTATGCTACGGAGATTTTATGCTATCTATCGTCTGTACAGTATGTAAATTAGCTACCGTAAGTCTAATACAGTACTGTAATTTTATACATTTCTTGTGAAAGAAACATTTCTTATTCAACAGCGATAAAAATTATTTATATTAATGATGTCTCCGAAGTTCAACGAAGTTTTCGCAGAAAAATAAGTTATCATAAGCGGTTTGGTGTGCTGCTTCATGACGAAGACAAGCTTTAGCAATGGCGATGTCGAATGGTGCACACTCAGTAAGTAATCCTACAATTTTTTGTTTATAGCGTAGTTTATATGGATTATTTCCAAAAAAAAAAAAATATACGTATTTTGGAAATGTTGAGTCGGATTAGTCTAGAATCGATTAATTTTATGGAAGAAAACCTTTCAATCAGCCGTAGTCCGTAAACTTCACACGTGTCAGGCTGTGATTAGAAGGACTCTTAAGAAATCAGATTCCTAAAGAATGGAACGCATCTATGATCTTATAGGGGGGTCGACTGTATTGTAATTTTACCCTATTTTCCTTATTGCTTTGTATTTTTTTCATGTATATTATTATTTTTTCAAATAATTATAACATGATAATTAAGAAAAATGATGGTAATTATTATTTAACCTGAAAGAAAAAAATTGTCCATCCCCAGAAATGGTTGCGCCTGCTTGTTTAAAAATACATATTGCACCTGACAAAAGGTTAAAAATTTTTTGAGATAAATGAATTTTGAGAGAAAATTCGTTTTTTGTCTTTTGAAAAATTTTTCAAAAGACAAAAAACAAATTTTTACCAAATTTTTACCGAAATTTATTACCGAATTTTATTACCTAAGAATGATCACATCTCTCTCCAGAGTCATTTCCTTTCGCAGGGAACTCATCAGATGTGTCACTGGAAACTACTATAAAAAATTCTTAATTGGTGAAAAAAAATAATGTGATATGGAGGTATAAAAGGAGTGACTCAAAAATAAGGGGGTCATCGAGCGTTCACAAGAGTATCAATTAAGTGCCAGGATTTCATACTCTGTGGTGTTTAACAACTTTGAACTCCTGATTTTTATATCCTCCAATTTTCCTGGGTTTAACCGCCATCTGAGAAAAGGAACAACACCTCCCTAACAGCTCCAACCGACCGAACAAACGACCGACCACCTGAACTGACGAACAACCAACAAACGTCAGAAAAAGTCCTAGTTCTGAAATCCACACAATTACGTATTGTACATCAAAGGTATATATACCAACTCATGATTTCTTGTAAACTCTCTTGACCACTATTCAATAGCATAGAGCTATGTATTTTTTTTTTTTTTTGTTGAATTAAATCAATTATTTTAGTTGTTAATCTTGTATCTGAATGAAACTTAGTTCACACTGAGCGCAATTTGCTGGCAAAAGCAAAAAACCCATTAAATGAGTCATGTTTGACCGGTTGTTCACTCTGTTTTTCACTTTTGCCAGTGAATTGCGCTCTGTGTGAACTAAGCTTGAGTCCCTTCCGATCCGTCTCTCAACCCTCCTCCATCCCAAATCTGATCGCCCATGTACGTAACTGCTTGCGTGAGAATGAGACCACTATTGCAATCGTATGTCAATTCCGACATACTGGTGTCATCCTGACAAGGCACATGACGTGGTGCTGCCCTATCTGGTAACATTTTATACTGTAAAAAGGTAATGTAAAAGATATATAGTTTTTTAACTTACGAATCTGATGTAGAAGTTCTTCTTGCTGAAGCAGAAGGATGTGTGCTTCTATTATCAATGCCTAAGCCACGTGTCAAAGTTGGTTCTACAAAAATTCTTTCTGGCTCTTTCTCAACACACAAGAAATTTAAAATATGATCCAATGTTAATTCTCCCGATGTTGTCATCTCTTTTAAAAACTGAAAGAAAAATCAATTCAAACTATGAAAAAAATCAGTTTATTACATTAAAATGCAAGTTTGAATTTTAACAAAAAAAAAAAAAAAATATATATATATAATGTATTAATATATAATATAAGTATATAAGTAAAAATATATACTTATATATTTTATAAAAATATATACACTTATATATTTTTAAACTTATTGAGTTGCAATTTGAAAAAATTTTAGATCTATAAATTCCTACTGCAGTCTGTCTGACCATCTTTCCTTAATCTCAGGAACAAAGTTAGATAGATGAAAGCTAAGACCAAATATGGAAACCTTAAGAGCAGGAGGTCCTGATTAACTATATATGAACTTCCAATGCAAACCAGAAGTTGTGTTATTTCAATTTAAAAATTCTTCCCTGAAAGGTGTTAGATAGATGACCAGCATTACTCTATTGTTAAATGAAAAGTATAATATACAGGGGCAAGTCATTACTAATTTGAGGTGGAGAGACTATATTTTAAATTAAAAAGTTACGATTAAAAATTGCATCCCAGCATTGTGATGGGTCATGAAATCTCATGCCAAGAGTTAAGGCTAAATACTGGAAATTCTCTTTAATTTGAATTCAGATAATTCAAAATCCTGTTAGTTCATAACTGTACTATTTGTCCCAGCTGGGTATATAGAGGTTTCTATGTTAAGGAATTCAGTTAGTTTGAAATACGGCTACTTTAACTCAAAAAAAAATTTTTGGGGGATTTTTGGATGTTTTTTGTCTCCAAATTTTTTCAAAAATTTTTTCCCGCGCAAAAAAATTTTATCGCAATTTTAATCTACCTTTAATGACGCACGATTAACGCTTAATTGTTGTTTAATGGGATTTTTATATCAAATTTCATTCATCGTTCTAAAGTTCTAGTGCACGGATTTTACTTCGGTAAAGTTATTTAAAGCTAGTTTCTGATGTCAAAAATGACCTCCAGTAGTTTTTTAATTTTTTTAATTAATAGATTTTATTATATATACGTTTAATTAAGTCGGGGTCAGAAACCGCAATAAAAAATGTAATTTTTTAAAAATATTTAAAAATATACAGCCAGCTAGTATTCACCCTACTATAAACCATTCGCCTCCTATAGGTTTTGAGAATGTCCCAGGAAATCCAACACCAGCTGTTCTCAAGGTCATCCATCTGTTAAATACAATTTACTCATTGGCATCAGATTCCATGGAAAGGCAAGACAATGGAAGTTAAACTTTGAAGCTCTCTTCAAAATTAAAGCATTTCTTTTGTTTTTTTTTTCAGTTTTAAGTATTTTTTATGTTTAATTAATTACATTAATATTAAAAATTGGTGGAGGTCCAAGGAGTTAAAGTAAAAATTCTGTCTAAATTGTGATATGCATATATTAACTTGTACAAAGTTGTATCAAAGTTCACTTGTTTCCATATTATAAAAGAATAACAGACCACAAACAACTCTAATCTGGTTAACATGGCTTTGCTTTAACAGTAACACATTTTACGTATCACCTTACCTATTGATTATCCTTTTTTTCTCTTATAAAATATGGCTGAGTTTCAGGGTTGCAAGAATGAGCTAAAAATAGCAATTTGAAACACAGTCAAACCTCAGGTTTCAAAATTTGTTCCTAAAATTTGTCCTTAAACAAAAATAAATTTTCCCATAAGAAATAATATAAAATGGATTAATCCATTTTATATTATTTCTTATATTATTTCTTATTATTTTCCAAATCCCAAAACAAAACTTTTTTTTTTACCTTTTTACCTGTATTTCATGAATAAAAATGCCTATAAAGGCAATATAAAAATAATAAGTCAACACCCAAGGGGAAGTGGAAATGTGTCAAGTTATCCAATATGACAACTAAAAGGAAGTTGAAAAAACCCACAAAACTACAATTAGGAAAATACAGTAATGCTTTATACAGTACATTCAATGTATCTCTCGGACCATCCATCACTGGCATTAAAGTTGGTTTCTACTCCAAGTACATCAGCAATTTTCATCACTTTTTGTTTCAGCATCAGCCCTGAAACAGGAAGATTCGATGAATGAATTTGCTTTAGCCAACATACCAGAGTATCTTCGACATCTTTGTACGGTGATTTTCTCTGGTGTTTGAGACATCTACGATAAAGACCCAAGAAAAGTTTCCTCTTTTTTCTTCAGAATTCCCACCAATGTTGTTCTTGGAATGTTTTCTTGTTTTGCAAATTTGTCTTGCAAAGTTTTATTACATTCAAATTCAGATACAAGTTCATATTTTCCTTCAGCGTAAAAGTTGTTAGGTTTCAGATACTCATTTCTAACAGAAACATGAAACACTTGCTGCAAACAACACATGAATGAAAGGTGAGAAAATGCAAAATTGGATTCTGCTGTGACATTAAGCTGTGTGGTGTGAACTCATTCTTTTCAGATGAGGAGTCAAGTTATCAGACCTCTAAACCAGTGTGGGGCAAAAAAAGTATGTTGATTTATCCAGTAGTGACGAGTTAAACGGTGTTGAGTAAACCAGAGTTTTTTTTTAACATTAATGCCTATGTAAGTTGGCCGGGACCACAGAAAACTGACTACTTAACTGATGGTGTCTAGTTATACCTATGATGACTTATGCAAACTCGACTATATATTATTATAAAATATTATATTATAAAGCAAATAAATATCTATATTTATTTATTCTATATATATATATTAAAAGCAAAATGTTTCCAAATCAATCAAGACAGACAAAGACAAGTACTTTATCCTTACTTTCTGACATATGATTTTATTGATTTGATTTCAATTTTAATTAATTAATTAATTTACAGTAGATCCCCCTATAAGACGGTAGATACGTTCCGTTCTTTATGAATCAATTTTGTAGGAATCATCGTTTACGGACTACGGCTGTTTGAAAGGTTTTCTTTCATAAAATTAATCGATTCTAGACTAATTCGACTCAACATTTCCAAAATACGTATATTTTTTTGGAAATAATCCGTATAAACTACATTATAAACAAAAAATTGTAGGATTGCTTACCGAGTGTGTACCGTTCGACTACGCCCGTTGCTAAAGCTTGGTTTCATCGCGGAACAGCGCATCAAACCGCGGCCGCAATTTCTGATATTATTTTTCTGCGAAAACTTCGTTGAACTTGGAGACATCATTAATATAAATAATTTTTATGGCCGTTGAATAAGAAATGTTTCTTTCACAAGAAATGTATAAAATTACAGTACTGGACAGACGATAGGTCGCCTAACTCGCCGTAGCGTGACGCTAGACAGCGAAAAATATATATTTAATTATAATAAAGTTACAATAAATTAAGTTAATATATAATTATATATACAGTACCTAATTTATATATAATTAATATATAATTATATGTACAGTACCTAATTTATATATAATTATATGAACAGACGATACTAAACTCAATTTATCCGCCTAAACGTCCGTAGCGTGGCGCTACGGACGGCGGGAAAGTAGTTCGGCTGCCCAATGACGTTTTACGTATTATAGGAGTTATTTTTACCATTGTTTACGGATACTGCCACAATTTTTATAGGAATCATAACTATAGGAAACGGTTTTATAGGGGGATCTACTGTAATTAATTTTGTGGTTCCTCCATAACGGACTTATTTCAAGAGAATATAGAGTAACTCCCAGTGTTTTGCTCTGCACATTTTTCCTCTATATTATTCCATTGAACTCTCTCTTAGCCTTAATTTTAGTTATTAAGTTTATTTTTCTCATGTTAGTTATTAAGTTCTAAATACAGCAGAGCCTCGAAAACTCAGCCTAATGTGGACCGAAAGGTGGCCGAGTTTGTGAAAATGCCGGGTTATCGGGAATGGGGTTAAAAAAAATAAGTATGAGTGTTTCCTCAGAAAATACTGTACTGTACTTGTATGTATTGTTTACTTGAGAATACAACAGAGAATAAACTTCCCAAACACCCTTAAACAAAGGAAAAGTACATCTTTTATGAAGGCATAGAGCCTTTACTACATGAAAATGAAAATTAATGTATACACTGTGTACAGTAATTTACCTGATAAGACAGACCTCAGAAAAATACTTTATGAGGCATAAAGCTGTCTTTATCATGAAAATTAATTAACTAAGGATTTTTTTGCCCTGCCAGGGTGTGGCCGAGTTATCCGGAGTGCCGGGTTATCGAGTGCCGAGTTTTCGAGGCTCTACTGTACCAATATTTTCTACATATGATAACTCTGTATACATTGCTATTCTGTAATAATATTTCATTGTTATTCTGTATTAATGTTATTAATGTATTAATTATTCTCTCTGTAATATTTTGTATTTAACTGACAGTTTTGTATACACTGTTAATATGTACTATTGTAAAATGTATATAATTTTTCTCAGCTGTGCTCATGCGGTGCTGAGTATATGCCTCGAGCACCTAATAAAAATGATTGATTGATTGATGATTGTCTACAAAGGCATTATATGAGGTGGGAATTGATTCCTTGGTGGTCCAAAGCTGATCGAGGTTATTGGAATAACAACTCCAGTTTGTTGAAAAATGTAAACGAGGGGTGCCTGAGAAAGATAGAGTGATTGAAATAGGAGCGTGATCACTGGTTAAGGTGTCCATGCAAGGGCTCCACAAGGCAGAACATAATAGGTCCAGGGAGCAAAGGTCAGGTCTATAGATGATGATCTGTTTGAGTGGAAATAAGTTGGTTTCCCTAAGTTCCAACAACATAAGTTCATGGATGAGAACCAATCAAAGAGGGTGCAGCCTGCAATGTCTGGGCATTTGCACTCATTATCCCAATGAGGACGATGAGTGTTCCAGCCCCGAACACTATGCGAGGGTAGTGGTTGCCCCGCAAAAGGGGGTCCAGTGAAACAGATGAAAGGACGCCGTGTGGGGAATAAATTTTAACAAGAGAGAGAGAGGAGCCTGTGAAAAGTATACCAAGGTCTCTTGATATTCGGTACCTGTGATCTTAGGACCAGGGGGCAGCTGGTGGGCAGGCCACCAGTGAGAGATCACTGTTAGGAGACCCCCACCCTGAGCAGAGGTGTGATCATGGCAGAAGAGAGTGAATCCTGGAATGGAAAAGACCCCTTCAAGAGTTAGCCACGTCTCCTGTACCAGGAGGATGTCCATGGTACATAGCGAAGACGCCGCCAAAAGGAGATCACATTTAGAATGAAGTCCTATCACGTTCCAGTGTATCAAGTGGAGATTTTGCAAGTTGCTTGAGGAGTTAGACATTATGCTTGGGGGTGTTGGGTGGGTGGCGGCAAAGTTTAGCCTGCTCAGCTGGGGAGGCAATGCAAGGGTCATCTACAGGGGTTACTCTTGTGGACCCCGTGGAGTACATTAGGTCCATGTCCGAATTTGGACCTTCTGAGTCGGATGCCGCCAATGGATCAGTGGGACGAGGTTTAGGTCCTTTCTTCTTCTTTGGGAGTTGGACGGGAGTCAAAGAGCCCGCCAGGTGGGAAGAGCACTTATGTGACATGGACACAGTCAGATCCTTGTCCAGATTCGGCTCACGGAGGGAACCCTGAGTTGGGTTAAGTGGGGTAGGATGAATAATTGAGCGAAGAAGACTTAAGTCTGTGCATAGCTTCTCCACTATGGATTCCAATTGGGAAATATTATTGGTTGGGTCAGAATGTTATCTGTCTGTTCAATAGTAGAAAGAGCTGGCTGCTTTTCACAACGAGGGGTTCTCTCGAGCAGTTTTGGGGGGAAGTTGAAGCCACTCTTGCATATGATTTTGAGGAGTTGTCCTGTGAGCACTTAGCTTCTAGATAAGAACAGTGCTGGGTGATGCTGAATTTCAACAGGCGTGCCTCTTGCTGATAGGCTGGGCAAAAGGGAGAATCCGCAGAATGTTCTCCTCTGCAACACACACAGCCAGCTGCAGCGGCGGTACATGCAGTCGGGTCATGGTCAGCCCTGCAAGTGGCTGACCATGACCCAATACATGACCCAATACATTTGTGACCCAATACATGACCCAATATATTTGTAGCGGCTGCGGCACATTGTGGGTGAGTGGCCAAAATGTGAGGCATCGCCTGCATTGGTGTGGGCGAGAAATATATCAACATAGGCTACGTTACTATCTATTAATAACATTACCACTCACAGTGGTAATGTTGTTAATAGATAGTAACGTATTCCAGCTGGAGGCACTGGCCACAGAGAAGTAAACAGTGGAGCTAGACACATTGTTATCCCTGTCCAGTCGTGTGAAACAACGTATCTCTAAGATTGGAAGGTGGGAGTCCGAAAAGATATCATAAATTTCTTGGGCTGTGATCGACAGATCCACCCCACAAAGGAGGTAAGTGGTGTGGGTGCAGTCCAGGGCCAGTGGCCACAGACTGGTATCCCGGCAATATCAGGAATACAAAAAGCTGAATCTGCGGCCTGGTGATCCTGAGTTTTGATTTCTTCTAATAATCAGAATTGCTGCAAGATGTCCGCTACGGGAGTACCAGACATCTTGCAGCAATTCTAGTCGGGGGAAATGCAGTTTGAGAGCCACGTGGAGCTCAGCCAGATGAAGACGTCTCTGTCCTTCCAGGAAAATTGTATAGATTTGATCCGAAGGAAGGGACGAACGGATGGAGAAGAGTTTCTCCAATTCCGACAGAGGAAAAATAAATCTTAATTTGTCAGAAGTTATGAGTGCTTCTGATCCCGATGATGGCTGCTAAAGGCACTCGTGCGAGGGCAACGCCATAACCAAGTCCAGAGGAGAAGCCACTTCGGCTGAAAGAAAGAGAAAAACTCCTACCTGGGCAGAGAAAAGACCAAAGAGGAAGACCAGGAGCTAAAGAATAAGAACTGCAGTAAAGTTGACGAAAGTCGCAGGAAAGAGGTACTTAAAATCACTGAAATCAAGGAACGAAATGAGCACACCAAGATGGTGGTTAAATTTCGTGCCTTTTTCCGTGTCCTGACCTTCTTATATAAACCTTGGTCATACTCGCGGAGTTAGCGCCATCTGTTGGACATAAAAGCCTTAATCCTAGATGATATCTTTCAATTTATATGAATGTTTAACAGAATAATATACAGCCTGTGTCCACCCTGAAGTTCCATTCTAAATATTGATGAAAGAATTTTTGAAATCAGATGAGTAGTTTCGGAGATTACCCTTACAAACAAACTTTACCTCTTTATATTAAGTACAGGTAACCCCCATATAACACGGTAGTTACGTTCCAAAAAATTGCCGTGTTATGCGAATCGGTGTTATGCGAATCAAAGAACTAGTACGAAAAGGAGGGTTAGGTTCCAAAAATTAAAAAACATGCTACTGTATTTTCATAATTAAGTTAAATATCTTTATTAAAATTTTCTTAAGTGATACATATTAATATAAATTAAACAATGTTTTCTTTGTCATCACTAAAAGCATTATTAACCGAGAGCATTTTATTTTTGCAAGTTATCGTTATCCTCTGAGCGTTTTTCTGCATTATTTTCAGATTCATGCTTTACCTTTTGTAAAAAGTGTATGTAATTTTAGATTGCTTGCTTCTAGTTAAAAGATCTTTATAAATTTCCTTATATGGTGCTAAGCACTTATGGAATAAGGGAAAAACATCTGGCAACACCAGAAGCAGAAGCGTCAAGATATGGCACAATTGAAACAATTTTCGCGAAGGACCTTGTGTATGGAGACGAGAAAAGAAAATTTACACATTGAAGTACAAATAGTTCACGAAAATAATAATTTTTGTGAACTATTAGTACTTAAGTATGTAAAAATTTATTACATTTCATGTTGTACGAGGGTTTTACCCATTTCTCGAACCGTGTCAGAGTGAATCCGTGCTATAAAAGTACCGTGTTATACGGGGGATGGTACCAATTCTCGAACCGTGTTAGAGTGAATCCGTGCTATAGAAGTGCCGTGTTATACGGGGGTTACCTGTATAGATGTTCCAAAATGGAACATACAATTTTCGAATATTTTACATTTTTAAAATTCAAAAAATAATTTAATTTTAAAATAAATTGAAAGAAGCATGTATATTAAATAAATAAAATATAAAATGGAAAGAGGCAAAAGTCATTAAAATGGTGCAGTCTCCATCCATTGGTGGAAATTTATAAAAGTAAAATGAAAAACTGTTGCCTAAATGCTAGGAATGCTAAAGCGCTTCCAACAGCATGGAAATATATAATAGAAAAAAGAATGGGTGCTTATAAAAACCCTTAAATCATGTTTCTTTCTAATTAGCTTTGTTTACTACGTTTTATTTGTTTATTAATTTATTTATTTATTTTATTTAATATACACACTTCTTTCAGTTTATTTCAAAATTTAAAACATTCGAAAAAGGAACGTTCCATTTTGGAACATTTATAATATTAAAACCACTTGCCGTTCTTGACCCAATATTATAATATATACCTATATTAAATAGCTTGAAAACGTTGGTGTATGGTTTATAAAGCATTACCAAAACATTTAAATTATTACATGTATAAAAGTTATGTTCTATTAATTAACAAATTTCTTTTACCTTGACTTCTTTTTCTTGTTATAGTGTAGGACTCATATTCAATACAAACATCAAATTTCGTTCGACTAAACCACGTGACAGGAAACCTAATAAAATGTTGCCAAATTCCGACAAAAATTACTACTAGGCGAACCTCCGTTTTGAGAAATCCTAATATAAAAAAAGAAAACCACAATGTGACTAAAAATTAATTTTTTTAATATAGGATTCCAGAAAATTAGATGAATTTTTATATATTTTTAACAAAAGATGATATTCGATTAGAATGTGAGAAGGATGTTAATCATAACATGATGCTTTTTTTTTTTTTTTTAACTCTCCGCCCCGTGGGTACTAAGAGGGCTTCTTTTAGCAAGTCAATTATGGATTCGGCCAGGCCCACAATGGGGCCGGGTGGTGAGGGACTGAGCCTAACATATCCGGACGGAGCACCCCCGAAAAATTCCTGGGATTTTTCGACTTGGATTCCCCAGAGCGGTATGCTGCCATCTTGACCGTTCGGCCATCCGGACATCCGTAACCTAATGGTTGTTAATTACAGAAAATAAAATTTTTATCGTGAAAAGAAAAAAATGTGAGGTCTGAAACATAAACCCATTTACAAGCATTACGATTTTGAAGTTATTCAATTAGATTTTTGGCAAAGCTCTTCTAAGTCATTCGAAAAAGTGCCCCCACGTAACAAAGAAATGTCTGAATAACATCGGCATTATTAAATATCTATCTTAACTATACAAATTACTTTCTTTTCTTTCAATAAGTGATTTTCTAAGTCATTCTCCTGCACTAAGGTGTCGACCTGAAAGAACTGTAAAGAATTTTTGACAAAGCAGTAAGAAATATAATCAGGATAAACTTTCCTCGTATTGAGGGTTTCCAATAGGCTAGTCACGTGGAGTTTTCCAGATTTTCTTCGTGTTTTTAACATCTAAATAGGAGCCAGTTCACCATAGAATGTCCTGCCGGGAGGTATTTCCTTCGAAAGATTGCCCATGTTACACGTTGCCACAAACAAAGAATATTATAAAATTCAGAAGTACTGTATATGCAGAAAGTATAAATGAGTCCTTACAGTTTCGAAATCCGAACCCGTAAAAATTCGACTTTGCCTTTATACCACTAAATCGCTTTTTGTAGGCCAAATTCGTATATGTTCATTTAGCAAAAATTTCTAGCTATCGAAGGTTAGCGCTTTCTCCAATTTTGGTTTCAGTAACACAAAATTCATTTTAGAAAATTTAGTTTTATTGTTTTTTCATTTTAATTTACCGTTTATAAATTATATTTTTATGCAATACATAGTATTCACCGTAGAAATTGAAAAGATTTCTTTCTTAGAAAGAGATTTTAATCTGAATTATTAATTAAAGGTTCTTCACACCCATAGGCTTTTTCTTTTTAACTCTTTCCGCCCTATGGGCACTAAGAGGGCCTCTTTACGCAAGCCTATTATGGGTTCGGCCAGGCCCACAATGGGGCTGCCAGGTGGTGAGGAACTGGGCCCGACATATCCAAACGGACCACCTCCCGAAAAATTCCTAGGGATTTTTCAACCCGTTCGGATTCGAACCCGAGTTCCCCAGAGCGGTAGGCTGCTACCTTGACCGCTCGAGTGTCCGTGGTGTCCGAGAAGTGGGATTTTAAGTCCCCAATCTCCACCAGGTCAGCGAGCTTACATTTGTAATTTTGTGATTCTTTTCGGAGCATTTTAGAAAATTTCAAAAACGTAATACTTTACGTATAAAATTTTTCAAAAATTAACGTAAAATATTTGTTATATTAGAAATACGGATAATAGCATAAATAACAAATTTAATTATACTTTTTAATAAAATTTTACTTTGTAAGTAAAATGATATAATAATGATTATTCAATAAATCATCTAGTCATGTATAAACGCGAATCACTGAGAACATTTAAATTCTATCAAATTGAATTAAATACAGTACAGTAGAACCTCGAAAACTCGGCTCTCGATAACCTGGCACTCCGGATAAATCGGCCACACCATGGCAGGGCAAAAAAATCCTTAGTTAATTAATTTTCATTATAGACAGCTTTATAAAAGTATAAAAGCTCTCATAAAGTATTTTTCTGAGGTCTGTCTTATCAGGTAAATTACTGTACACAGTGTATTCATTAATTTTCATTTTCATGTAGTAAAGGCTCTATGTCTTCATAAAGGACGTACTTTTCCTTTGTTTAAGGGTATTTGGGCAGTTTATTCTCTGTTGTATTCTTAAGTAAACAATATATACAAGTACAGTACAGTATTTTCTGAGGAAACACTCATACCTTATTTTTTTTAACCCCATTCCCGATAACCCGGCATTTTCACAAACTCGGCCACCTTTCGGCCCACATTAGGCCGAGTTTTCGAGGTTCTACTGTATTAGGAAACAGAAAGAAAAGCCCACATCAGAAAAAAAATTCGTTTTGTTTATAGAAATCTTGTAAATTTGCATTTGAGAAGAATCATTTCTTTTAGAATACTTAAGTCTTTCATGAAATTTTAAGTACTGTATTCCAAAAATGATAAAATTTCCTGACATTTTAGTTCTCGCTTTTCTTTTTGCAACGTTAAGATAAACGCTGCAGTCTTATTAAACGAGCTTCAGCCAAAATTCTGTTAATGCGACTACAGTATATTCGGATTTTGTATTAACTTCTTTGTAATATACTACAAATTACATATTTTAAATATATTCTTATTTTAACAAGAAGCTCCAAATTTCTCTCGTTTTGCATTTCAAAACTAAATAAATTTATCCTCGTACTGTATCATACGAACCATTCACATAGCTTTTTATTTTGAAACCTATTTAGTTAATAGCCTTTAATTATATGTCGGAGAAACTTCTAAATGAAAAGATACTCTATTTGAAATTATAAAAGGCTCGAACTCGAAAAAACATGAAGTTTACTGCATGTAGTACAGAGAATGAAATCTATACCGTGACCTTAGAACTAAGGAACCAATATAGCGGCTCCATAAGGAACATTGGGGTCCTGACCTTGTGTTTATAGACTTTGACCCTTTGAATTTGTCGCAGTGTCATCTATCGTAACTTTTTGTAGCGAATAAAGGAATTAGGTTACCGCTCTGGGAACCTGGGTTCGAATTCGCATCTTTTTTACTTAACTCTTCATTCTAAGAACACTAAGGCCTTTTTTTCTATACCCATTGAGTTCGGCCAGGATCACAGTGAGGGCGACCGGAAGTTGAGAGACGGGCCTGACCACCCATGAAAAATTTTCGAGTTCGTCCCCTGGATTTCCATAGTTGGAGGCTCACCAGTAGCCAAGCGATTCCATTCCCTGAACACTTGGAGTTCGGTCGTGGGTTCGCGCCTCGTCCTGATGGGCTGGCCACGTGTTTTCCGGTTTTTTCCACGTCTGTAACGCCTGAATAGGGGCAAGTTACTCTTAATTAAAAAGACCTCCCGGAAGGCATTCCGCCTAGGCAGATCGCCCAAGTGTTGCGTTGCCGTAACTTAATTAAGCAAAAAAAGAAACGTAGTAGTTGGATGACGCCTTAACCCGACGTTTTTAACCTTTTTCTAATAGTGGCATCCCCAACTTGGTAATTTTTTTTGCGGCACAATACTTTAACAATGTAGAGTTTTTGCGCCTTTCGTACGTTTTACACGCAAGAAGTTTTTTTAACTCTTTCCGCCCTGTGGGCACTAAGAAGGCCTCTTTTTGCAAGCCCATTATGGGTTCGGCCGGGCCCACAATGGGGCTGCCGGGTGGTGAGGGACGGGGCCCGACATATCTGAGCGGACTACCCTCGAAAAATTCCTAGAGATTTTTTCGACCCGTTCGGATTCGAACCCGGGTCCCCCAAGGCGGTAGGCTACCACCTTGACCGCTCGGCCATCCGGCCGCTACACGCAAGAAGCGTTGTGGCACTGCTCGGACACGAGAGGATAATATATATGCACGAATTTGCGTTTTATTATTTCTTATATATTTTTTAAAAATGGTTGTATTCATTAAATTTTATTATATCTTATATACATTTAAGATCTGTTGTATGATAAGTTGCATTTATTAACATAGGCTGTAGTTTTATGAAAATGGCAACGTTTAGTAATATGGCAAATATGAATGCTATTTTGTTTTCGTTTAGAAATGCTTCTTCTAGACTCAGAAACAACTCGATTTATCGAATAAGTAGAACATACATCGAAAATCCGTCGAGAAAATCTTGCGACAGACTTAATTCCATTACCAATCTTAAAATACCATTTTGTATTCATCTCCCAAGGAGATACTTATGCTTACAGAAGAATTTATCAGAGGAAGAAGTAAAGAAAAACGTAGACAATTTATCGGAAAAATTTAGTGAAGCTATCGGACTACTAGAAGATGCTGTAAGTGGATGTCACTTGAGATATTTTTTATATTTCTCAGGCTCGTGTGGGATAAATTCTTCCCCTTAATTTTTATGCCAGTTTACTACATGATTATGCATAAATAAATGAAATAAATAAATATATATAATATATATACTATATTGTATATTTATACATACTGTGTATGTATATTATATATACACAGTATATATGGTAAAAGTTCATCCTTCATACATGGTGCATTTTTTTTCCTAAGTTTACTTCTAAGACAGAATTTGTAATTGTTCTTTTGCACTTTAGGGAATTGAAACAGGATTCTTCTGGGTACTTTCTCTTTAAATATACTGTCAGTCTCTAATATATACACACTAAACTGATAAATGAAGGGCATCCATCTTTTTGATAATTGGAAACTACAGCTTCTTGGATGAACATTGGTTCATAAAGTGATAGATATATTGGTGAATACGGATGCTCCTGCTTGCTGAGGAGTGTTATTTTTTGGGCCGACAATATATACATCTGATTTAACTTGTTAGATAAATTTTACAGTGAATTAACATGAAACTTTGTGAAATGTAGTTTTATGGAAGAGTAATTAAGATGCAATTGATATTAATATTAAACTGTGCAAGAAATTTTAAAAGTTTATTTTATTTTTTTGACTTTCTATCATAAATTTAATTAATTAAAACAATTTTATTAAAGTTTCTATTAAATTTCAATTTTCTATAAAAAGATATATTCTCTTCATTCAGTTCATTCCGATTATTTCTTTTCATTTATCTGATAATGGTAAGCACAGTCAATAATTTTGTTTCTGTTAATGTTCCATTGCTTTCAAAGCTGTTATAAATTAGAATTTATAATGTTTTCTACATAAGTTTTTTTTGAAGAATTAAATATTTAACATCCACAGTTAAACTGAAGGAACTTTAATTATATTGAGTTTTCTTCTGATAATTCTTATAAGCTAGTGGACAACCCATGGCATTGTGGTTTTGTATAGAATAAGTTAATTTAGAATTGAAAATTGGAATTTAACATCTGTCAGAAGTTATTTGTAGTCTAGAGTTTAGACTAGTGTTTCTCAAACTTTTTGCTCATGCAACTTTTGTTAATAATGGTTCTGTGACCTAAATGTTTGACATAAAATTTTTAAAAGCCCTGGTAAACTGGTCACTGTTTATATAATATATATTAACTGTTTCTGCCCTTTGGGCTCTAATAGGGTCTCTTTTAGCAAGCCCATCATAGGTTTGGCTAGGCCTACAATGGAATGACTGGGTGGTGAGGGATGGAGCCCGACATATCTGGATGGACCACCACCTAAAATATTCCTGGGGCTTTTCAACCCATCTTGATTTGATCCCGAGTCCTCCAGAGTGGTAGGCTGCTCAGCCGTCAGTTGCTGTATATTATATAACAAAATAAAATTATGCATTATTGATAACTTAAGTGTAAAATGTAACATTGAGTACTGTACATTTCTGTTAAGAGTGGTTCAAGTTGATGTCAATTTGTAACAAATTGAAGTTATTTCAGTTTTTATTATTGAAATTTAACCATTAAAATATGTAAGGCTGACAATTGCAAATAAAACATACTGTCGAGGTTATTCAGGAGTCTATTTTACTTTGAAAAATATACAAGTTTACTTACCAAAAAAAACTCAATGAACCCTTTTTTAAAATGTACTTTTCAGATTGTAAGATATACAAGTTTACTTACCAAAAAAAACTCAATGAACCCTTTTCTCAAATGTACTTTTCAGATTGTAAGATGATTTTGTTAATTTCATTTTGTATCTTGTGTATAAAAAAAAAATTAAAATTTTAATGCGACCCATAGTTTGAGAAACACTGAACTAGGCATAGGGTTAATGTGAAGGGCTGGCCGGAGATATGGAGTTCGTAAAACTTGTGTACCACTTACTCGGCAGCTAATCGTGAGAGTAGCCCTCGGCTGTCTAAAAGGAGGTTTTCTATTAATAATATCGAGTGTGGAGGGACTTACATTGCTAGTAAAAAGGTGGAGGAGATGATTCTCCTGTCAGGACAATCGAGTCTCCTGTCAGGTTCCCAACACTAGTTAATCTTATTTTAACACGGATTAACACGCGTAGCCACGGAATTGCGAGTATGAGGAATATAAGTACTTTGAGTAGGCAGAGGTGTGAATATTAATCATCAAAAAGGTCATATTTTTGATGATTAATATTCAAAAAGTTTGGCATGCTTTGCTATTTTTCTTAGCTGTAATTATAGTATCAATGATAAAAATATTAAAACATAGAATCAAATTTTTTAAGAATTCAAAATTTCAAGATTATAAACAGCACTCAATAGTTCAATTAAAACTGGATTGTATAACAGGAAAACTGGCTGTGTCAAGCATATGACACACAGCAACTTCAAGGATGATTATATATTGCAGTTATTTGTGAGAACCTGGACTTCAATTTAAACAACTTAAACTAAATAATAATATAAATTTTCAATAATATAACTTTGTCGGCAGTGTTATCTGTCAACTTTCACACTGGGAGCATCTCTTTCCACATGTTCTCAGTGTCGACAGAGAATCTTTCCCACGACCTCTTGACATGCTGTCCTGATTTTACCACTTTAATATGACAACTAAAGGCCAGCCATGTCAGTCATTACCAGTTCCTCCACGACTCAGTAATCATCGCCAGTTCCTCAACTGGGCAAATTGTTTCCTGTGCCTCCATTACTCTATTGTCAGATACATTGTTTTTGCTCCATTAACTGATACTTCAGCAATTTCTTCTACAGATATGTCATCCCTCTCACCTGTGCCATATTACCTACTGTTAACATCTGGAAGAAGAACTATTGTCAAGAGCTTTTCTCTTATCGACCTGCCAGCAAGCTTCAGATTCCTAGAACTCCTCTACAAGATATTTATCAATTCACAATCTACTGTGAACTCTCTTTCTCTCCCATGTACATCTGATTTATCTGCACGTACAAATTCCTAATTGAATCAGTAGTCTTATCATATTAGTCTTACGTGTAAAAATCCTATGAACAAATAAATAGATATTTGGTTTGTATAACTTGTTTCTGAGTGTATTACTTCTGCCTCACTGTCTCATAGTCCTTCTCCATCCCAAATCTGATGCTTACGCACACAACCGCTCATGAGACCAATAAAAAATCAAATTGCTGTCGCAGCTTGTGTGTCGATAGAGAGACAGTGGTATCATCCTGACATGGCATCAAAGAGGTGCCGACCCTCCGGTCACATATTTGTTACTTTTATTTTTCATCACCTATGTGGGTGATATATATAAATCTTGTAACTTTGTACTCACTTTGTCATTATTGTTATTATTTTTTATTAATTTACCTATATTTATACATTTTTTATGTATTTTGTATGTTATTTTATTTATGCATATTACATTATTTCATTTTATTTAAATTTGAAATGATTGGCATTCTATAATTATATTCTTTTCTTGCATTCTTAAATTAACCATCCAAGTTGTAATGTTAAATAGAACTACCATATATCTGCGTAGATAAGATGATAGTTGAATCATAAAAATAGACCCCCAAAATCTGGGGTCATCTTATAGGAGACAGATAAAAAAANCAAACAGTATAAACTAGTTTATACTGTTTGCATTAAATTTCAAGCAATTTAAAATAATTCATTAAATTTTGTTAGTAATCTAAGGCACATTTATATAAGTATATGGAATATTAATATTAGTTTTTCTTTTAACATTACCATCAATCAATTAATTAATTTTTAATCAATATTTTCATATTTTACAGAGACAGTCATTAGGCACTGTATATTTTAGTGAAGATATGAAAGAAGCAGAAGATACAGTTTCATCAGTTTTAAATGATTATAATAATCTTCTAGGAAAACTTCATGAAACTCAAAGGATAAATGTTAATAGAACTATTGGTTTAAAAATGCATGAATTGAAGGCACAACTTCAGTTGATCAAGGAAATGTGTCGAGAATAAATTATCTGTAATTACTATTTAAATGAAATTAATATTTTGTTAAAGATATTTATGTAAATTTCAAAACAAATTTTTCATGTAAGAATTGTTAATTATAAATATATTTTAAATTCATGAGTTATATATATTAAAACAAGCTTGATTTTATTGTTAAGGCAGCTGTACACATTCAGTATTTGCCAAATGCTAAATAATTGCATTTTGCTAAAGTATTTGCTTAAGTGTTTGTCATGTGGTGAGTACACATGCACACACATCATTTGCCAAGCATTAGTTCATTGTGAGAATGACAAATGATTCTCTGATATCTAGAAAATGGACAGTTTTTCAACAATAATTTTTCCTGCTACATTTGTATTTATTAGTAGTTCATAGCTATTAATGAAAAATGAGCAAATCAGTTTGGCTTACCCTACCCCACTTTTAATACTCCAATTTTCTACTTTACTTTGTTATGACATGATCTAAATGTTACTATTAACAAGTCTTTTTTCAATTTGGTGAAGAATATTTTCCACCTTGATTAGTTTCATTAGACCATCATACTTTTCCCATTAACAATAAAGTCATGCTAGTCATCTAATTCAGTTCAGTAGAAAATTTTTGAATTGAAATAATGTGACTTCTAGTCCAAACTGGAAGTTCATATATAGTTAATCAGTGCCATTCTGGTCTTGGCTTTCATCTATCTAACTCCATTCTTGAGATTAAGGAAGGACAGACAGGCAACAGATGCAAGTGGAAATTTACAGGTCTGTAACTTTGAAAATTGCAACCCAAAAACAAGAAAATACACAAATGCACAGAGACAAATATTCAACCCCTTTGATTTGACACAATTTATCAACAAGGAGTGGAAAGTGGTGAATACTGAATATTTGTCACAAGGTAAACCATCCATACTACTTTGTGTTGGCCAGACGTTTGCTTAGCATTTGGTTAATACCAAATTTATGGAGCCACCCTTATAATGAAAAGAAAATAAGCTATTTACAATACTTTGTTAAAGAACAATAATTTTTTGTTGATTGTTATCAAAATCTTTTGAATGTAGAAAATTAAGTATTGAAATAAAATTTCAGAACAAATCAATTTTTAATTTCTATGCATGTAATTAATTTTTTCTTTTATATTTAAATTTTAAAAAATACTATATTAATTTAGCTAAATTAAAAGCCTAGAAAATAGTGCTTTTTTATGGAAAACTAGATTGAGATGTTTAATATTTTGAACCTAAATCATCATTAAAGTCTATTTACACACAACAGTGACGTGACCATGCTCATAAACTTTTCTGAGGATGCTATGATAGCTATATGTTTGGATGAAGAAGAAAAAGAAATGTAATCAAGAAAGCGCAAGTGGGTACATCAAGCATGGACAAAAAAGATCAACAGAATGGGAGTTTTATATTTATAAAAAATTAATAGATGACAAATCTATAGTTTTTGAATGTTTTCGAATGTCCTAACATGCATTTCATATTTTATTAAACAAAACAGAGAAATATCCATTTTGTACCCAATGTTCATGTATTTTGAATGAGATAAATCAAATAGAACAGGGTACCATTTCAATTAAATGTTTGTCATCCATTGGAAAACAAAATTTTCGATCAGTGAAAATATTGTTCTGGTCAAATGTACTTTCACGGTATGGTCATGCCACTGCCACTGCACAGCACTGTGATGGATGAGTCTGGATAGAATGGTTTAAAACTAGGTCAATGATTTCCAACCGGCAAAAAATCACTGCACTGACAAGTGAGTGGACACTGCGTGGTCATGTCACTGTTGTGTGTAAATGGATCCTTAACTTTTACTATTGTCTTTGATTTTGTTGGCTTCCTAACTGGTATTCCATTTCAAACATTCTGAACAAACTGAAAATGACCTAAAGTAGATCAGAAATGTTTTTCTTAGAAGCCAAATTTATTAAAACAATTTTATTTTTTGTTTTATAAAATGGCATATTTTTTTATACTAGTTTGTTAAGTTCCATCAATCTTAATTTAACTAAATCACTTATGACACCTAATCAGGGACAGATCTATATAGGGACTAATATGGCTTAAGCCCTGGGCCCACAAAAATTGAATTATAAATTTTTAATACTTTTACATTAACAATGAGTACTTATCATATAGTAAAAAATAGTTAATATTAATAATATAATAATAATGATAATTTATAGTATTATTTGTTTTATTGTAAATGGGGTCCCAGAAAACCTAGATCTGCCCGAGCCTAATAATGAACAGAGAAATGCAAATTCAGAGATGGATGTGTATATACAGTGAAACTTCTATATAATGGACATTTACAGGACAAAAATTGTCCTTTAGAGATTTTGTGAAAATTACTTTTAAATATAGCATGCACTACATTTATGAACATATAATACATATATCATGCAAAAATAATATGACATTATTTTAAAAGCATCGTATTTGAACTATACTTACACTCCAGTCTGAAGAATTGGGTAGAATATAACATTACAGTAAGAGATGAATCATAAGAGTAATTTTTTTAAAAGTTCAAGTTTGTTTTGTTTGCTTCTTACAATTGATTGTAAAAATCTGTTCTTAACTGCATAATTGAATTTTGTGCAAACTTTGTATCATATACATCTTTTCTAAGATGTATCTTAAATAATTAACATTTTTTTAAAATTTCAAAACCAGTTATATTAAATCATGTTTATTACATAAATTAAATGCTATATACTTGTAGGCTTTCATATACAGTGTATATATATTTGTTTTTAATTGGTGGAAAGAAACTATACATCCCAAAAAATTATCAACTTGAATTGCATATAAAAAAAAATTGAGAATTAGTAATCTATAAACATGAAATATAAATTTTCAAGAATTCTTCCAAGCATCACAAATTGCAGCCTTCAAGTCTAACATTAGAAAATTGCCAACCATCCTAATATACCTGTCTCTCAATGATCACTCACAAATTTTCCATCAGATTTATGTTGTGACTTAATGCAGATCAATCCAAAAGTTGAATGTTTTTCTGGCAAACAACTCTGAATGATTGAGAAAATATTTTATTGAAAAATGTAATTCCTAGTACAAATTTTGGTGGCACATGGCAGTAATGAATTTTGGCAAATAGCAGGATTATTCTGCTGACTGTATTTGCTAAAGGGATTTTATCCTTTAATCCCAAATTATCCAAAACCATTACCGAACGTTGTATCCTTTTGCTGTAGTAGTGTCTTCCTTCTGTAGAACACGCCAGTAAAATTTAAAACCATTTGGCCCATGTAAACTTATCATCACTAAAAAATAACTTTGGCTCATTCTTTGTCCCAGATAAGCTTAGCCTGTGGTATGATTTAAGGTAAGGTCTTCTCTTTGTTCTTTTGAATTTAGCTTTTCCAGATTGCAACAAAGTGCAATGAACAGTTGTTCTGAAACAACTTTTCAAATGCTCTGTTATTTGCCTTCAGAACTTTGGTTTTTCATTGCCAATTGAAATATATGCCTTTGTTGTCAAACAGTCAATTTGTTTTTGTTCAGAATTTGATTTTCCTGTTGTTTCCTTTCCTCTGAAAAAATCTGATTATTATTGACTAGGCTCTATTTAATCATTGAGCTATTTTTGGGAAATGCCATCAATTGCCCAGGCATCTATTTTGCCTTCTTCAGTCACTTCAATCACATTTTTTATCCATTGTGATAAACAACTTTTGAATGCTTCAAATGTGTAAATATTTTCATATGCTTACATAGGAGTGAAATAAATATGAAAACCGATTTGCACATGTTTTCCTAGAAAATTTTTTTAACAGACAGTAAAATTTCTTCCTGCCAATTTAAAAAAACATAAATACTACAAAGTTGTATGATTCTATATAATTCATATACAGTAATAAACATGTTTAAAAAAATTTTTTTATCTAGATAACTGAAAAATTTTTTAAATTTCAAAAACAATATNTACCGTTCGACTACGCCCGTTGCTAAAGCTTGGTTTCGTCGCGGAACAGCGCATTAAAACCGCGGCCGCGATTTCTGATATTATTTTTCTGCGAAAACTTCGTTGACCTTTGGAGACATCCTTAATATAAATAATTTTTATGGCCGTTAAATAAGAAATGTTTCTTTCACAAGAAATGTATAAAATTACAGTACTGGACAGACGATAGTAGTATGCGTTTGATACATTCTGAAGTACAAAAATTAATTAGTATATGTATATAACTCAATGTTTAAAAAAATTTTTTTATCTAGATAACTGAAAAATTTTTTAAATTTCAAAAACAATATATGTTGATATTTGGGATGTACCTTATTGATGCAAACACTACTTTCTAGACTGTATGAACAAACTTGTGCAGAGCCTGTATGATTTTATTGATGGCTCTAGCAAGTATAATTTTAGCTGTGAAGCCATTGCTATCATCACCCCTTTCTTGAATCTTAAGTTTTAACTGAAGGATTTATAAAAAATATTCACAAATCAGAAGAAACAATAAAATGTCTTGTACTTTTCAACCTCAGGAACATTTATTAACTGAAGGTTTGTTTTTGTATTTTGGCTTGTGCAATCAGTTGGGATATCAGAATCTGTCAATGTAATAGTTTTACCTCACTGCAAATTGACTCAAAATTTAAACATTCATTATCAGAAGAAATTTGGTTTTGAAGAAACAACTCTGAATTGCTGATAGAAGAACCTCCAAGCACTTGAAAGTCATGAAATGGCCTATAAAATATTGCTTTGTCCAGTGGCGTGCCGTAACATTTGATGATAGGGAAGCTGTGTTTCTATAAGAAGCCGACTTCCAGAGGCAATCAGTTAATTCTTTCTTTAAATGTATTTTTAATAGATTATTTATCTGACGTACTTAATAAATAAACAAATTCAATATAATTACCTCTGTTATTAGATCCAATATATTCCATATGCCCTCTAAATGCCAATTCTTGCTTTGATAAAAACACATAACAATTATTTATTTAGATATAATATATCCATTAACTGTAACTATCTCGTTATAATCTTCAATATTTATTTTATATTATTTACTAATGTTAAATTCTATTCCGCTTCGATTTCCAAATTGCTTCAAATACGAAAGAATCGACGATTTTTCGTGTCTTTTACCAGCTAAATTGTCAAAGCCATTCTTATTCCACACACACTAATTTCATTTGAAAATAGTAGGCAAGCCAACAAAACAATTTTTGCATTTTTATGCAATTACAGAGCCATTTTATCGTGAAAATGTCAAACAAATTTTTTTATTGAAGTGTTTATATTTACTTAGGCATTGGCCTTTCTCTTTTAATGTTTTCTTTTTCATTATATGATCTAGAGCCAAAACTTTTTTAAAATAAATTTTCAATATTGCAATAACATTCTGAATTACTAGCCACGATATAAGGGCTAAAATTAAAAATAAAATTATAAAAACCTACTTGATAAAATAAAATGTGTGATGGATATACATACCTGGTACAAAACATTCTTCAATTGTATGAATACACTTTTAAAGAAAATAATAATTAAATATAGCTTTGTAATGAAACATACATAAAAATAACATAAAATATTGTTTACTCTTTAAATCTTAACCACTTAGTCAAATAGCGTCCTATGAGTGGAATCAGAGACGGTCCTGCTAGGTGTGCGGTGTGTACATGCACACGAACTGCCAAATCCCGAGGGTGCTGATACCGGTCAATTTCAAATGCCTCTTTTGTCGCATCACTAATATACCTCAAAAGATGCAACAGAGTTCTTGTAAATTTTAAACGTTTCTCAGCACAGCTGTAAAAGTCTAAATATGTTAAACTTAATAGATTGTCCATCGTTTGTTTTCTAACTAATTTGTTTTAGGACCAGGTGTTGTCCACAGAAATTTCCAAAATTTACAACTTTTCGGTCACTCTCATTGAACTGGAAAAATGTCTGTCTTTATTACATCTAATATTTCAAAGAAATCAGTCCCACTGTACTTGGCTAGAGATTAGTTCGGTTAGGTTTTTGTTTAAGTAAAATTTCGGCTCTTTCATCAGGGTTTTATTTATGTCCTCAATTCCCTAATCGCTTAATTATTTAACTACTTCTTAAGTAGAAATAAGTCAAAACCAATTACTTTGTACTCGAATATTTGTAGTCTCGGAAAAAATTGGAAAGACAAATTTTTATAACAAACAGATACAGTGGTACCTCAGGATACGAAATTAATCCGTTCCAAAACTGAGATCGTATCATGAAAATGTCGTAAGGTGGATCATCTTTTCCCATACTATTACATGTAAAACCAAATAATTCGTTCCAACGTGAAAAACATACTCAAATTAAAGCCAAGTAATACATTAAAAAAAATAACTGTAGTAAGAAAAACAAATGAAAAATGCAAACTAATGTAACGTCGTATGGTGAGTTTTTGTTTGTATCGTGGAGCAAAAATATGTTCGAATTTCATGTCGTATCCTGAAAATTTCGTATGCTGGGGCGTTCGTAACCTGAGGTACCACTGTACATAAATCGTAAATTTAAGGAAAATAAATTCTAGAGCTTTTTCTGTTCCTCGTGCATCTCTCTCATTCATTAAATTTAGTTGTATATTATGCTACCAAAGTAACGGGTAATTTTTTAACATTGTACAAGAATTGTACAATGTTAAAAAATTGTACATGTTTTTTTTCTACATCCCCTTAAAGATGGGACATATGAAATCGTAATATCACTGGTTTAACATTGAAATACACAAGTAATATAAAATCGGAGAGCGGAATAAATATATCAAATATTTTAACAGATTTTTTTTAAACTCCTGTCAACTATACAGAAAACTATCATAAAAACATACCAGTAAATTCTTATTGATTGGATTAAGTTATAAATCTGCTCGTGATTCACGTAATCGGGCGTGAGCAGCTAACAGCCTGGAACTGGTCCTGGATAGAATTGGATGCAGTATATGTATAGCAGCCACCCAAGGTCCTAGGCTTCCGCTGGCTAAACCAGGTGAAGTTGGTGCTCTGTAAAGCGCATGCGTGAATCTGGCTTTTTGGATGCTGACAATAGAGTTTCCACTCTGCTATTCTGCCACTAATATTCAAATACACAATAGCAATCTTATCTTTTTTTTCACGTGTAGTATAGAAATTTGTAATAAGATACATAATGCAGTTATAATAAAATATTGTGCGATTATTTTCATATAATTAAAATTAATGTGTATTTATTTTCANTCGAATACACAATAGCAATCTTATCTTTTTTTTCACGTGTAGTATAGAAATTTGTAATAAGATACATAATGCAGTTATAATAAAATATTGTGCGATTATTTTCATATAATTAAAATTAATGTGTATTTATTTTTTAGAAAATACAAGAGAAGCGGCGCATCCACCGCTTCTAATGATGGCATGCCACTGGCTTTGTCAGCATTTCAAGTGATGCTCCATGATTCACATTTGCACTTACATGCTTTGTAATTATTTTTCTATTTTAAAATTTTGAATTATGCCATGATCCAAAAGATCAAGAAAATGTATTTCTATTACTGAATATCATTTCAATCTTGACATTTTCAAACTAGATGTAGGGATGTGATGCAGCATTGTCAAAGGGGGGGAAGCCATTTTCCTGTTCAGCTGTTCCAGCCATACTTGTTCTTTTCCTAAAGTCAATGTTTTGACAATAGTCTCTATGTCATCGTTATAATACTTGGGATGAGATTTCTTGAATCAGTACGAAAAAATACATTACCTTTAGGAATAACCTTGTTACTTGGGTACTTAGAAATGACCACTGAATTAATTTAAACCATTGATTTAAAAATCTTACCATTTCTTAACTTCAGTGCAATTTCCTATTTACATTGTTTTGTAAAAATTACTTTTGCCATTCAAAAGAATTACAGTTTCAAAAATCATCCATTTTCAAATAATAATGCATGACCACAATGGATTAAAGGTAACAACTCAAATAGTTTATCACAAGGCTATCAAACACATTCCTATAGGCAATGTTTTGCTGATGTTAGACAAAATTTGATCTGTTAGGGGACTGGTTGACAAATGTTTTCCTAAAGTAATCCATCAATTTCTATTGTTATCCAGGCTTTTACAAAATTTGCAATTGAATGGAAATCAAACAATGATCTATATTTTTGAAACATCTTGATTTGGCAATTTTTCAATTACCACAAATATCTCATGTTCTCCAGTTATACTTACACAGTAAAACCTATTTTCTTTGATACCAGAACATGATTTATCCTTGAAACACAAACTTTTGCCTGGGAGTGGTAAAACAATAGTGCTGGTTCATATGCATTCAAAATATCTTCTGAAGAATAACCAGTAATAAATGGAAGGAAACTTGGCTTTCCACTGTACTATAAGACAACTCCAGATGATCTTCAGTGCATAATAGTGCTTATTAGAAGTGTTTAAGAGGGCTTTGAAGTTCACTATGCAGCCAAGCCAAATTTGTGTAATGGGAAAGTAGGGTAATGCTGTGCAGCTAAGAGACAATTAACACAACACAAATTTATACAAACATCAAAACTAATATAAGTTTAAAGTGTACTTTACAATTTGGTTTTATTACTTTAAATACAAGTTATTTAAAAAATTTTTATTAATCAATTTTCAATGCTATTAATCATTACCCAACTTTCTTCCTTCCTTTATGAGATCTGACAGGCATAATGCAGCCAGTGACACACAAACACACACCACACATTAATACAACATTCAAGCAAAATACAACACTGATTCTAAAAATCTCATGCAGGAGATTTGCTTACAAAATGAGTAATGTGGAATGTTGTCCAACCAAAATTGCTGATAACCAATTGACATTCATAAAAGTGTTCAGAAATGTCTGCTAAACAGGAGATTTATTATTCAATAGTATGCAGATATCTGGATGTTATAGAGAAGTTCAAAAACTTGAATAATTGAATCCCTCATGGACTGAAAGAAACAAAGCAAATCATCTAAAAGTGTTAATATATCTCCTAATAGAAAAAAGGATAGATTTTTGCATTTCATTATTATATGTAATGAAAAGGATCCTATATGAAGATTATCAATGATCAGAGCAGTGATTGTATATTGACTATGAATTCAAGCATGCAACAAAGACAATTCCACACCAATAGAAGATCATGGTGAACGTATGTGGTCGCCTGCTGTATAATCCATTACTCATTCCTGTGGCCTAATGAAACCATTAATGCAGTTTATGCAGAACTGCATGAAAAATTATGCAAAGAGCAGTCAGCCTAGGTCTATGCTGACTGTTCTTTCCATTTAGTCATGTTGGTTCTTATAAGGCTAATCCTTGTATGTTACAGGAAACATAGCTGTTGGGATCTCTCATATCCAGCATACTCACCTAATTTTTTGTTCATTTTTTCAAATATTGGACCATTTCCTAGCTGGGAAAACAATCAATAAAACAGCCTTATACCAGATCTTTTTCATCTCCCATTTACCAAAGTTTTAGCAGGAAGACATGTTCTCGTTACACATTGACAGAAATGTATACAAGTTACTGATGATTATTTTGATTGCGATAAACCATTTCTTATGTTTTGTAACTTGTAAATGTACTTTGTGAAATTGGCCATTTTGTTGTAAAACAACCTGATAGGAGGTTTCTGACAATTTTAGTTAAATTTTAAATATGATTAATCTCATTCTATAACTTTAACTTTTCTCTTTTGTTCCAAATTTTGCTCTATTTTTCTAAAATTTAAATTTTTCTGTCAGTTTAATAATTAAAAAGTTAGCGATTATTTGATTTTAAAAATTACATATTATTACTGAATTTAATTTCATAATTACTATTATTATTTTTATCATTAGTAATAATGTATTAAACATACTATCATTTCTAAATTCTATTTCTGTACAAATTATGCCATTTTCTATTCTTAAAATAATAAAAAAATTGTTAGAAATGGAATGTATTTATTTCAAGAAATACATATCACAATGCATAAACATTAATGATAAATTGGTAAAAGACCAATATTTTGATCACAGTAAAAGCTGTCAGATACAGTAAATATAATTACACTATACAATATTGTAAAGAGTTTCAAAAATTATAAGTTAAAAATATTCTTCTTGTATAAAAAAGTTATTTAATTTACAAATATGTATAAATTTCTCAAATTTAATTGTCAACAATATTTATTATTATGATCATTAATAAAGTCAATTATTAAAAATTTTTGTTTTTTAAAAAATCTCTTAAAATTAATTTGATGGTATGCAGGGCTGTCAAGGAGGAAGAGTTGAGGAGTTTTCCCTGGGCTCAGAAACTTTAGGAGCCCATAGTAATTCTTAGCCCTATAAAATTAATGTTATTTTCACTAATAGAAAATAAAACATTTAAGACTGCTTTTTATTAATAAAACATTTTGTCTTTCATTTGTTCAAAAACAAAAATTAAAGGGGTCTGCTCTATCCTTGGGACCCCATACAAGCTCTCAACTGTAAATAGAGTATAAAATATTTTAGAGTATTGAAAATTTACATACAGATCACAATGATATAGGAAATTCTATTATATTAGTTGCATATAATTTTAAAGAATTGCCTTAAGAGATTCTTCTCACATAAATGCTAAATTTAAAAAACAGTACTCATTTAATTATACTTCAATTAATAAAAAAAAATGTAAATGATAATTATCATTACAGTCTCATTTAATAAGTCATAACTTTTCCAGAAGTTTCCTTAAACATTCTGGAAATATTTAGAGACACACAATCTTAAGAATATTCTTATGATTTATAATTTTAAATTATTTTTATTTTGAATTGAAAATTTATAATTAAAAAACTATATGAATTTTAAATAATTATCTGTAGTATTTATGTTAATAATCTTTATCTCAGTAAAATTTGTACTTCTTGTTTTACAGTTTTTTTAATTATTGAAATATGCAATACCAAGGTTTTTTTTACTATAATTAATATTAAGGATTGTATAAAACCAAAAAACAATTAAAAGATCATTACAAAATTTCTTTCAATAACAAATCAATATTCATTTGTTCATTAAAAAAAGAAATGACAATATAGCCTATTAAATGCTTTTGCATTAAAGAAGGCACCTTTAGTAGGCAAAATATCTATACATATTTAAAAAAAACAAAATTATAACTTATGGAAAAACAATTCTACTGAGAAATTGAAATTAATATTTCAATTTCTAATATAATTTTTCTTTAAAAATTAAATAATTTGTCAAAGATTTTTTTTCTTTGAAAAATTATATGTATAAAAAGGACTTTATTTTTTTAAGAATGCTAATTCTTGAAAAAATAAAAGTCATTCATACATATATATTAGTTATATATGATGTATATTAATTTTTTCATCTAAATAAACTAATGTTTATTTTGCTTTTATAACAACTTTATGTTGTTAAGTTCTTTCTGATTAAATAACCAAATTCTGTAACTCTAATCATCTTTGAAAAAATAATCTGTTTAAATAATTAATTCTATGATATCAAAATAAACATTCCATTCACAAATTTATAAAATTAACTTATCACAAAGCTTGATTAAATTCATTATTACTAAGGCAGCAATACTTTTTACTTTGTAAATTCTTTCACAAATAAAATTAATTACTTATTTTAATCTTTGTACACTATGACAAAAACACGAACCCAAAAATTGTATTTTTTCAATATTCACATAAATTGTAACATTGTTGACAATTAAATTTTACTTATTCAGATCAGATCTTATTCTAAAATAGCATTTCTCAATTTTTGAAATTTTTTTATATTATAGTAATTTTTTGTATTTTAGTTAATTTTGTATTTTAGAAATTATTTATGCTATACAGTGATTGAGAAATTCTATTTTTGATTACATAATATTTGTGATGCTAATTTAATAATCAAACAAGTCAGTAATGAGATTCGATAACTAAATGATATGATAATTTTTGATCATCAATTTTGAGAATTACTGTGAATATCTTTTAAAAACCTCGTGACTTTTGTGCTGCAATGAATTCAGGATAATCAATATATCCATCATTATTTCGATCATCCATATTTAAAATAGGATCAATCATCATTGTTAACTCTTGGTCAGCAAAGATTTTTGTAGTTCCCTGAGAAGGAGCTTGATTTCCCATCATTTTACTCTCTTCAACTAAAAATCAAAATATTAAATAAATAAATAATAAATGCATAAATTTGTAAATTTTGTTAACTGTATATTGTAGTATTTGAATTCATACCATGCCAATGGAGAACTGATTTGATTAGTTCACAACCATCCAATTTGTTATTGTCATCATTATCATGCATTTTAAAATAATGAAACTGCAATTCCTCTTCTGACATCTTCGTAACGTCTGGATGATCAACGACTCCTTGTAAATGTTCTTTAATGTGTCTAAAATAATTAAAAAGACATTTTTAAAGTACTTTATAAAGCTAATTTCCAGATATTGTATTCTTAATATAAATATTAAATTTAGAAAAGCTCTATTTTAAGTTTTTTAATTATTCAAGTAAAACTATACCCAATTCTGTTTTTACACAGTAGATAAATTTCCAAAAAATCCATGTAAAAAAAGATACTGTCTGTAGAGAAAAATAGAAGATTGGCTCCAAACTGTGAAAACCAATTAATATAATAGTGTGCATTTAAACTAAATAATCCCAATTTTATTTACTAAAATCAGAAAAGGGATAACTAACTTATTTTAAATGTATTAAATTTTGCTAATAAAATGTGTGAATATTTAATTTTTATTTGACTTTTTTAATTGAATGCCAAAATACCTCTAGCTTTTAACACCAAATGGCATACAAAAATGATTTCATATTGAAAGAAATTAAAAGAAACAAACATATAAACAAATAGAGTTGTAGTTGAAGAGTTGTACTTTGAATTAAACTTTGAATTAAATTTTTTATGAGTGCTTAAATCATGGACAAAGTTTGAAAGAAAGACTGTCGTAACACGCATTCAAATAAGCAAAGAAACAACCAAATCTTGAAATTCATTTGGACATGTGTGGCAGCTTTAAATGCAAATTATAAGAATTTTAAAAAAAATTTTATTTAAAAAATAATTATTTTCTAGAAAGAAAAAGAAAGTATGAATATTTTTTCTTAGAATTAAAAAAAAGCAAATTTATTTAAAATATGTTAAATCAAAATCCACGCAAAAACAGAATTGGATGTATTAGTACATACAGTATCATAATATGTTTTAATAATACATTTATATAAAGAATTAACATTAAAATCAAAGCTTATAATTTATACTATATTTTTCATATCTTAAATTTTGTATTACGTTTTAGTTTAAAAAGTTCTATCAACATACTAGTGCTTTATTCTAATTTACCATAAACTTCATGAAAACAAAGGTAATAATCAGGTCAAAACTAGAATTTATTAAAATGAAATTCTATTAAAGTGAGAAATTACTATTGGGTTGTTTGGAAAGTAAGTTCATTTTTTTCTGTGGAAAAAAAAACACAATATTTTTTAATAAATAAATATTTTATTGAATTATATATTGATCATTTTGGTCAAATACCTGTTGTCATCATTTCTGGTAGTAGTGTGATTTCACATTCGTAAAAGTTTTGATCGTTGCTTACAAAAAACTGATCCAAATGATTTTTGACATTGTCATTTCAAGTAAATGTCTTACAGTTAAAAAAAATATGTATAGACCGGAACAAGTAATAATCTGAGTGTGCTCGATCTGACGAATATGGTTGGTGCGATAGCACATCCCATCTAAGTTATAACAGTTTCTGATGAGTTACCAAACTTGTGTGAAATTTGACATTATCATAGTGAAACACTACACCTGTTTTGTCAATCAATTCTGGCCGCCTTTTCTATTTGATAAAATTACTCAATTTGTTTACTCGATGGCAGTACACTTTCGAATCAATTGTTAAATTGTGTAGTAAAAGCTCAAAAAAAAAAATTCCTTAAAATCCCTCCAAAGAGAGCATCTCTCTTTAAGAACATGTGGAACCCAAATATAACCAATATAGCTTTGAAACGAAACCAATTTGTTTCAAGTAATCATAAACAGTTCAATTTGACAGATTTAATCTCTTAGTGATTTCACGTGTTGTTATTCGGCAGTTTGCTTCAATCAGTACTTTTATTTTGTTTTCATTGGTTTCAACTGGCTATCCAGAACGTGGTGCATCTTCAATATTGAAATTTACCAGAATTAAATTTTGTAAACCAGTTTTGGCACTGTCTTTCTCTCAACACATCATCTCCATACATGTACCACAATTTTTTTCTTGCTTGAACAGCATTTTGATTTTTTGGTAATAAAAAAGCAAATATGCCGAAGATGCTGCTTTCAATCTTCCATATTTGATGGGACACAAAAAATAAACAATTGCACAAAGTCAAACAAAATTTTTTACAAATAAGCCTAGCTGTCAAAATATATAATGAAATACGGTTTAGAATGTAAATGGCGGGAAAAATACGACTAATTCGTCTAGTGGTAAAAAAACAAACTTACTTTGCGAATAACCTAATATATTACAATTATAATAGAATTATTAGCAAAAATAAATTTCAGAAAATCTTAAAAAAAAAAAAAAATACTAAAACTCAATATTTCAAATCTTTTTAATAATAATCCGTAATTATTAAAAGCATTGTGTAAAAGAAAAATTTTATTTTCTATCTTTCTGAAAATAAGTTATAAATTATTAAGTGTTCCAAATGAGAAAGTACAATAATGGTATTAGTACTCTTGAAGAGTTGTACTTTGATACTTTTGTCCTCCCCAAAAATTGACTTCACTATCTTATTGCTGATCATTTACAGCATATATTTCATTTAAATTTTCAATATATCAATATTCAAAAATAAGAATACATTTTACTGAGGCAGAGCATTAGCAAAGCCTCTTGTATGTGGCTTACAGAATTTCATTTGTTCTCAAAAATCTGTTTGATCGATTCTGATAAAACCTTGCCATTTTCTATTTATTACTATAAAGAATCTCAAAATGAAATAAAAAATGGGGTTTCATGACTGTTTGAGATACAAGGTCTTAACAAGAGCATGCGATGTCATATGATTTCTCAAGATTGCTAGCATATCTATGTGGCTTATAGAATTGAGTTTATCATCAAAATTTGATGGGCCAATTTTGACAATTTTGCCATTTTATATAGATTGAGATGAAGAATCCAGAAATGTAATAAATGTAAATGCAGAAAATAGGGGTCCATGAATTTGTTTTCAATATAAAGTGGGGTCAAAGTGACAATGTCCATGCTCCGTGAACATGCATAATGGAATTTAAGGGTTTAAAATAAAATAATAAGCATTGCACACACCTAACAGAAAATAGATACAAAAAATAAACAGAACACAAGAACAAAGCAATTGGCATCACTTGCTTTTAGTTTGTTTTATTTGTATATGGCAATGTGACACATGGGTGATCTGCCAAGGAGGAATGACTCAAGAGGTCTTTTATGGGAAACTGGCCCCTATTTAGGTGTTACTAACATGAAAAAAACATGTAAAACTCCATGTAGCCAGTCATGAACTCTCAACCAACTACCAGTGTTCAGTGATTTTATCCACTTAGCTACTGGGGGGGGGCATTGGTATCGATTGCTTTGTTCTTGGATCACCTTTCCTGTGACCAGCAGATGCAAAGATAGCCTTTTTTGTGGCAGCAAGTGCAAACTTTGCTGTCTGCAACTGTGCAACTGTCAGGTATAAAGATTGCCTTTTTTGTGTCTAATGAGTGCAAGGATTGCTTCCTTTCTTTCCAGCTCTGCCTCATTTCTATTGTGATATGACAAAGTCACATGATGTCTTAGTTATTTTTAAATTTAAAAAAGTCTACAGAACTTTGTTTCATAATGTATTCCATGTAAAGATTTAAGTGCTATATAATACAAATTTAGAAACTTAAATTATTACTTGATCTATTGAAGTTTATTGATAGTTCTAAATCCATTCACTTCTCGTCGAAATGTCTGATGTATATAGAATCAAGCATTAGAAAGCTGAAAGTTTAAGTATAGTTACTGCATATTATTTTTGCATACTACTCATATTTGCATTTATGACAGAAATAAAATTTTCATTGGAAAAGTTTTGCTTCCTATCTAAACATTTTTGAAAATAAAATATTTTTTAGATGTATAAATAAAAATCTAGTTTTCAAATGGATATTTCTCAAAATTCAAGTAAAATAAGCTATAAATGGTCTTTATTTCATTTCATAAAAATTTTATCTTACAGATGTCAAAATCTATGTAAGGTATTCAAATTTATTTAAGATTCCTTATATAGATGATTATTTATAACACTGATTATAGTAAACAATTTTATGAATTTGCAAATACAATAAAGATTACATACTCTTTATCTTGAATGTGACTTTTATCTCGAAGAAGATTTTGATTTGCTCCTTGTGGTGGTGCAAATCCTTGCTGAGGAGGCACACCTTGCTGCATATATCCTTGCTGTGGTACTCCTTGCTGCATCCCTTGAGGTGCTCCATGCATGTGACCTTGTTGTGCTCCTTGCATATAATTTTGTTGTTGGTTAGCCATGTGACTTAAGCTTCCAATAGGAAAAACTAGCAGAAGTAATACCAGTGCCATACTGTGCAAATAAATCTAAAAACAAAAATGTTTATTATTTTTAAAATTCACAAAAATAAAAAAACTCTCACAAAATCATCATTAACAAATAATTAAACTCAAAAAATATTTTGATTATAGTACAGTCGACCCCCCTATAAGATCATTGATTTTTCCGTTTTATCTGAATTACATGTTGTACGAGTCACTTAGATTTTACAAATACGTGTGCCGAGCTGTGAACGGCTCACATATTTGTAAAATCTAAGTGACTCGTACAACATGTAATTCAGATAAAACGGAAAAATCAATGATCTTATAGGGGGGTCGACTGTAATGTTTTGAAATAGTTGCTGTATTGATTTGAAATGAAATTTACCAATAAGTCCCCCCCTTTTTTTTGCTATTTTTTTCAATTGTCCTGTTTGATTTTATTGTAATTTTTTAAATGATGATAGATGGATAAAGAACATTATCTATATTTTCACATCTTTAAAAATGTAAACAATTGTTTTTTCAATCTTTGCTCTAAAATTTTTGTTAAAATTAATTTTCTGAATTATTTATAGTATTATAACATAAAGAAGCACAGATAAATTACTTTATGATAAAAAATAAACTTTTTCTTGAAATTTTCATAGATCATTATTCCAAAACATCAATGGAAAAGAAGTGATTTATGAAGTAAATACAGTAAAACTGTATAAATCAGACTTGCACAGTACTGTTTGGCAGGTTTCCGTATTAAACAGGTTGTTTTTAAACACAGAAAATCACTATGTTCTGAAGAATTATTCCCATTTAGGCAAGTTTCCATTTTAATCAAGTTTCATTGTATAAATTATTAGCTTCATCTGAGGTTGGTAGAGAAATCATGCTACTTTGAACATTTGTGACCAAGATGCCAGACAAGCAACACATCAACCTTGCCTGTTTGTAACCTCTCCAATTTCACCAAAAATCATGCATTTTTCCTTTTCTCCACTGTGCCCTCTGAAGAACATGCACTCTGGCTCTCACAAACTTGTTTACATTATTGGATAATGATAAATTATTTATAATGTTCTTTAGTACACTGGCATGCAAAACTTAAGCAACAATGTAATTTTTAAGCAGAAGCCATAAAATTGTAGAAAAGGGCTTGTTGCAATCAGTACAATGGATACCCAATTCACTAGAAAGGTGATTCTTATGCAAAAAGAAGACAAATAATGTGAGGACATGCAAAATGTGTGTAGTCAGAGTGCTCGGTGCAAGACTACAATAAAAAGAAGGCTTTCATTCTATACTATATGCATTCTATTCATTTTTGCACTAGTATGCTTTCTTCATCCTTTAAATACAAACTACTGTCTTTGTATCCTGAATTTCATGTCTCCCAGGTGATTTGTGGAGTTATGGCAAGAAAAAACAATCGTTGCTTAAGTTTTGCACACTAGTGTATATTGATATACACATTTCCTTGATTAAATCACTCTGAGGTTTATTTTTTAAATACATACATATCCCCAAGACTTATTAAATTCAAATAAACCCCTTATTTGAGACCAGGGTGTATTTTTTAACAACACCTTTGGAAATAAATTATAAGGTGTGTTTTGATAATTTAATTTAATTATTTTCTAAGTA
Organism: Centruroides sculpturatus; assembly: GCF_000671375.1. Lineage (NCBI taxonomy): Eukaryota > Metazoa > Arthropoda > Arachnida > Scorpiones > Buthidae > Centruroides > Centruroides sculpturatus. The sequence goes on along the minus strand of NW_019384709.1, from coordinate 433,984 downwards.
CATTCTGTTAAATATATCATCCAATGTACATTGAAAAAGCTTACATTTTTCAAAAGAAAACAGTCCAACTACCTCAAAAATATTTTAACTGAAATAAAAGTGAAGTAAATCTCAAAAATTGACTCTGGATGTGGAAAGATGTGAATGTCAAATCCACTGTTGATACAGAAGAGACTACATAAAAAGTGAAAAGATTTACAACTTGACACAACAGAAGACAGTGATATTTGTTACACAGTAACTTACTTTACCGTGTAATAAACACTTAACAAATTTACATCAACAGAACTGATTCAAGTGATTGATAAAAAGTGTTAAGTGAATTGATTCTATTGAACTGATTCAATGGAATCAGTTCTGTACATACATAAATTTGTCTAAAGTTGTCTATTTAAAAAAAAAATTCTCGTTAGTGAACATATAGAAATTAAGGTACATCTTACATTCAAGTAAATATTTCATCATTCACGTGTTTCTTGAAGATTTGAGATTGATAAATAGTGGCAACTATTTCCTATCAATCCCTGTAGAGATATTTAAAGAAGCTGGTTGTATTCGAAAATAATCCATCAATTCTCAAATGGTGCACCACAAATATTATAAAAGTATATTTTAAAAATGAAAATAAACCATTTGTGTAAAGATTTATTAAATCTATAATCATATAATAGCCAGTCTAGTCTTTATTCTACATAACTACTCATAGTTTATAAAGTATTAATATTTTTAATTTTGTATAAAAAGTATGCCAGAAAATTTTACCTTTTTAGTGTTTTGTAAGCAAACAGTTTGAGAAACACTGAAGTAATCTACAATATGTTTATAAGGAAAGAATTAACAGATTAACCATATTAACCATTTTACTTTATATATATATAGATTTATATTATTAAACTAATTACACTTTATATCTATATTATAAATTATCCCATATGTTTTTGAACTTCACAGATTGACCTAGAAACGAATCACTACAAGAGATGACGAATATAATCAAGGTCAACAGTCTAAAAACATGGAGTAATATAAAGGACCCATCTTTCTCAATTAATTATTATAAATAGTATTTAAGTAGCAATTATTATAATTATTTTCATTAAATGTTATCTATATAATTATCTAAAATTTAAATACATTAATTTAAATGTGACAATATTTAAATAATACATTATGTCATGTTTATTAAATATAATCAAGATCAATTTCATATGTTTTACCTTTAAATCAATACAATATTACCTATACAATAATATCAGGTTACTGAATTTAAAACTAACCTCGTGTAAGGATTTTAAAATAAGTAGATATGCCACGTGCTCAGCATTGATGTGCGCAATTGCAATAGATTTCGGAAACGGAAATACGTATTTCAAATTATATTTGTAATTACATACAGTATATATATTGAAATTAAATGTATAAAAAGCATAAATTTATATTTTTAATTGTGTAAGTTTTAAAATAGTAAAAGTTTAATGTTAGTTTTTAGTTACTTTTTCGTTCAATAATTGATCGAAAAATATCAATAATCGTACGGAGACGGCCGGATGGCCGAGGAAATTAAACGTCAGCCTATTGCTCTGGAAGATAATTAATCGAATAATCGAGTAAAGAACCCCAGGAATTTTTCATGGAAGGTCTGCCCTAGATATGTTGTGCCCCTTCCCCATGATGGGCATGGAAAAAGGCCCTTTTAGTGTCCATACGGTAGCGGCCGGATGGCCGAGCTGTCAAGGTTGCAACCTACCGCTCTGGGGGATCCTGGATCAAATCCGGACGGGTCAAATAATCCCCAGGAATTTTTCGGGGAGTGGTCCGTTCGGACATGTCGGGCCCCGCCCCTCACCACACGATCGCCCTATTGTGGGCCTGGCCGAACCCGTAATGGGCTTGTAAAAGTAGGCTCTCTTAGTACCCACGGGGAAGAAAGAGTTTTAGAAAAAAGTGCCCACGTAGAGTCAAAAATGAGGAGGAGAGAGGGAAAAAAATCCTTAAAAAATTTTGTTGGATCCGGCAATGGAGCCTCTTCTTCCCCGGGGGCCAGTCCGTGCTTTAGACCTTGCGGGCTTGTTATTTACGTTACTGATAGGCCTAATATGTAAATAAAATAAGCGTTATCTAGCGTAAAGTTATAACATTTCGCGCTATTACAACACCATAAAATTTGACAGATTGCAAAGAATATTCGAGTATCAAATATGCTAGTTGGAAGCAAGCGATGACAATTTTAAATGTACAATGTAGTGCTCCGCAGCTAGAAGTAGTTCTCGGGATAGGGTACGGCCATATCGTGGCGATGATTGGCTGCGCGAACGGTACCTTGGGTAACGGAGGAAGGAAAGGATATAAAAGGAGCACGTCCACGTGGAAAGGGCCATTGTACTTCGTGGGCTTCTGTCGACTTGAGACTATTGGAAGGAGATTAGAACGAAAGGATCTCACGGACGGTTTGGAAACATCGTGGTAGACAAAGAAGGACTGCACGTGGGAGCAACGAATCCGAAGAATATAGGGAGGTAGTGTATGATAGAATACGGCAACCATAGGAATCTTCTTGTAATTAATTGTAAAATTTCATCGTCTACATTCATGGTAGACAACTTGTAATCGCGAAGAATAACATTGTTAATTAAATTCATATTGTCGGTCTAAAATCTGTGTACTTATTGTGAAGTCCTCAATACGATTCATTATCGTTACACTAAGATATACTTCGGTATATCTAAATTAGTACATTGGCGTCCGCGACAGGATACGTGTGTCTGTAAGAGGACTTAATTAGTATAAATTGTTATAATATTGTATATCGTAGACCATAAGAACTGTGCAAAGATGGAAGACCAAGTACATAGTGAGATTCAATCAACGAGTGTAGCAGAGATGAGTGATGTACCTATAGTAACGGGGTTCATGGGAATGATCCCTTGCTTTTCAAACTCACCAGGAGATGCGCTGGATATCGGCCGCTTTTTCGCAACAGTAGAGAATGTGGCTACATTGGCAAAGTGGGACGAAAGGGTAAAACTCACTAATTCAAGCAAGACTGAAAGGTGAGCCATTATCCATATTCTTCGATCTCAAGGAGCAGGGAACGAATAATTATAAGGAAGTTAAGGAAACGTTAGAAAAATGTTTTGGTCATAAAGAGAGGGAGAAGGATCCCTTTGACTTAGTGCTGAAAATATCGCAAAAAAAAGGGGGAGCGCGTTTGTCAATATAGTGTTCGGATAAAAACGTGGTTCGCCCGCGCTGTAACAAAGAACCCCAACCTAGCCATGTTAAGAGATAACACCGTGAAGGAGAGCTTCATGAAAGGGTTGGTGCCCGAAATACGTAGGCAAGTATTGCAAGGGAACCCCCAAAACCTTGGATGAAGCTATAAAAAAGGCTGAGAGTGAGGAGGATGTCGAGGCTGCCAATGGGAAACGTGGTATTATTAATGAAGTATGTGCTAGCATAGAGCAAGAGCGAGAAATAGATGATAAGGGTAAATTAAGTAACCGAATAGCCGACCTGGAGGTGCAGATGAAGCAGTTGGGTGAATCCGTTTCGTCAATGATGGAGTACATGAAGGAAGGAAAGGGCCTCAGACAAAAATATGACGAGCCTCGTAGATGCTACTCATGTGGCGAGAAGGGACATTTGTCTAGGCAATGCCGCCATAGAAAGGATTTAAACTAGGCAACGGTCATTTGTATGGTCAGGAAAATGACCGATGTGCTAGTATAGAACTGACCAAGCAAATTTTCCTCAATGAACGTGGCTTACCAATCATTGTCGGTAAACTATTAGGGCGGAAGGTGAAAGGGCTGGTTGATACAGGTGCTGAAAGAACCGTTATAAAGGATGAGCTTACTGACTGGGTGAGATTAAGGAATGGGAATTGGGTTACCCAAAACGGTACGTGTATTAAAGGCATGACTGGGATAATTGTCAATAGCGATGAAGCCTTACTTGCTAAATGTAGTTTAAGTAACGAGAGTGAGATAGAATTAAGAATCCCTAGTGTAAAACTTCCAGAAGGTGTTGATTACGAGATCATCTTTGGAATGGATATTATTAGTAATTACCCGGGAATACTGGCTGAGTTATGTCTAGTAAGTAGACTGGGTCGCGAGGAGGGGAATGAAGGATTCTATATAAATATTAACAATGAGGCCGATTCGAGCAAGAGTGAGTGGAAACTTGATCATATGGATAACCAGACAAGAGAAAGGGTTACGGAAGTATTAAGTAGGTATCCGAATGCAGTTGCGGATGAGGTTACTGATATTTCTGGGTCAATTAACTACATGCATTCCGTTAAGTTAGTGTCCGACCTCCCCATTAATATAAAGCAATATCGCATCCCATATAATTATTTGCCAGCCCTCAAGAGGAAGGTGGGTGAGTTAGTGAAGGCAGGTATTTGTGAAGAAAGTTCCTCGAGTTGGAACTCTCCGATCCACGTCGTCCCCAAGGACTCCGGAGAAATCCGGGTTACCCTCGATCTGCGGAAAATTAATGAAATTACTGAACCCCAGCTATTTCCAATGACTAGAATCGATGATATTTTTTCCCAGTTGGAGGGCAACAAATTTTTCTCTGTATTAGACCTAAAAGCGGGATACTTCCAAATCCCATTAGATCCGAAGGTAAGGCATATTTTTTCGTTTACCACGCCTTGGGGGAAGTATCAGCTATGCAGAATGCCACAAGGGGGGAAGAATAGCAGCCGATTCTTCCAATTTGTCATGACAAAGGTCCTTGGGAGGTTCATTGGAAGTAACTGCTTCGTCTTCCAGGATGACATCGTGTTATTCTCTAAGACGTTAGATGAGCACTTGGAACTTCTTGAACAAGTAATAGAAACTTTGATAAATGAAGGTCTGAAAGTAAACCCTAGGAAATGTCAAATTTTGGCTAAGGAGGTGAGATACTTGGGGCACATCTTGAATAACAAAGGCATAAAGCCTGACACTAAAAACGTTGAATCTATACGTCAGGTTAGACGACCCAATAACACCAAGGAAGTAAGGAGCTTTTTAGGGGCAATAGTTTTTTTCCGTAATTTCATCCCGTCCTTCTCTGATATTGCAGCTCCCTTAATCGACCTGACAAGAAAGGATAAGAGGTTCATGTGGGACTCCTGTTGTCAAGACTCCTTTGAGAGGTTAAAGGAGGCCATCACATCTCCACCTGTGCTAGCCCACCCTGACTTTTGCAAGTCCTTTTATTTGCATACGGATGCGTCCGACCGGCAGCAGCAGGTGTTCTAGAGCAAGAGCATAACGGGGACTGGTCCCCATTGGCTATTATAGCAAAAGATTCCAAGGAGCGGAATTAAACTATTCCACGATAGAGAAAGAGTGCCTTGCGATTATCCTGGCCTTAAGACATTTTAAATACCTTATACTAGGGCAAAGGACAATCATAATATCTGATCATAAGCCATTAATATTTCTAAGTAATATCAAGAACGGGAGTCGCCGCCTGACGCGTTGGGTGATGGAATTGATGGACTATGATATCGAAGTCAACCATATTAAAGGCGTGGATAATACCGTAGCAGACCTTCTGTCTAGAAATGTTGACATTAATCACATCGAGGTAGATACCCCTCGGTATAGAATCCCAAGTAAGGAGGAAATAGGGCAATCTCAAGATATTGATGACACCTTCGGACCTATAAAGAGGGATATATTGAGAACCCAGATGGATACTGAATCTACTGATAAGGTAAATAATTATAGGGTAATAGATGGCTGCCTTTATAGGAGGGAATTCGTAAGGGGAAGGAACCAGTATGTGGAAAAATTGTGTGTAGGAGAGGACATTGATAAGACGTTAATTAAAGCCATTCACGAGAACCAACTACTTGGGCATTGGGGTTTAAAAAAAACCATTAAGAATATAGAAAGGAATTATTTTATTAAGAGACTCAGGCCTAAAGTCGAGGAAGTTATCAAAATTTGTGAAAAATGTCAGATGTATAATACCCGTAACGGTAAGGCCCCGTTCCAAGCCAATGAAACGGCAGATAAACCATTCCAGAAGATAGCCCTTGACATAATTGGACCTATTCATGTTTCAAAACAAGGAAATCGGTTTATATTGGTTGTGGTTGATACCTATACACGGTTCATGGAAGCATACCCCTTAAAAGACCAGACAGCCTGGTCTGTAAGCAACATACTATTCGATCATATAATCTGTCGGTATGGGGTGCCTGAGATAATTGTATCTGATCGAGGGACAAATTTCCTTTCTTCCTTATTTAATGACTGTTGCAAATGGTTGGGGATAAGGCGCAACATCACGACATCTTATCGCCCTTGTTCGAATGGCATGTGCGAACGCGCAAATAAATAATTGATAAACATGATTGCGAAGTCAGGGGGCGAGGAAGGCGTTGAATGGGATGATTTAATCCCCTCGTCGTGTTTCGCCTATAATAATACGTATCATCTGTCCATTAAGGAATATCACCGGCCTTCCTCTTATTCGGCATAGATCCCCGTACCCCTGCTTTGGATGGCCTCCCCAATCCTGTCTCTGTGGATGAGCGCAGATCCTTTATTGTCACAAAATTACGGTCGTTAAGGGAACTTGCAAATAATCACGCAGCGGAGAATAACCGGAAGAGTAGGGGAATTAGGAATAAAAGTAGGAAATTAATAAAGTTTAGCGAAGGCCAGAAGGTGTGGGTTAAGAGGATGGGGGTTAAAAGAAGGAAATTCTCACCAAACTACGTAGGGCCGTTCCGTATCACTAAAGTTGTGAATCCCACCACTTACTGTGTAGAAGGTTGTAACAAGAAAGACACTGATCAAGTACACATTGACCGTCTCAAGCCGTGCTATAGTTATGTAACTTATAAGAAAGGGAGGAAGTCTTATCCAAGAAATCATCAGAAGAGGTAGTAGATGAAGATGAGGAATCGGTGGACTTCCGAGTAGGAGGGGGTAATTGGGGAGGAAAACAAAGTACGAACGTTAGTGAAGAAAAAAACGAAGATCCCGGAATAGTGGAAAGTGAAAAAAGACCGTATAACTTGAGGGGGAGAAAAATTGACTTCCGCAAACTGCAGTTTGGGATATAATCTTTTGGGGGGAGGTATGTAGTGCTCCGCAGCTAGAAGTAGTTCTCGGGATAGGGTACGGCCATATCGTGGCGATGATTGGCTGCGCGAACGGTACCTTGGGTAACGGAGGAAGGAAAGGATATAAAAGGAGCACGTCCACGTGGAAAGGGCCATTGTACTTCGTGGGCTTCTGTCGACTTGAGACTATTGGAAGGAGATTAGAACGAAAGGATCTCACGGACGGTTTGGAAACATCGTGGTAGACAAAGAAGGACTGCACGTGGGAGCAACGAATCCGAAGAATATAGGGAGGTAGTGTACGATAGAATACGGCAACCATAGGAATCTTCTTGTAATTAATTGTAAAATTTCATCGTCTACATTCATGGTAGACAACTTGTAATCGCGAAGAATAACATTGTTAATTAAATTCATATTGTCGGTCTAAAATCTGTGTATTTATTGTGAAGTCCTCAATACGATTCATTATCGTTACACTAAGATATACTTCGGTATATCTAAATTAGTACAACAGTATCAGAATTTCCATCTGGTGAACATTAATAAAGGGAATTTTAAGTTAGATTCAGTGGCGTAGCGTAGTGGGGGCGGCAAAATTTCACAATAAATAATAATAATATCTTGTAAAAATTTGAACCATTCTAGTCTATATTTGCGTCGCACCTACGATAGTGCTATCGTCCGGGAATCGACTCATCGTCCAGGTGAACTAGTAATTTCATTCCGGGATATCCTGCGCAACCTGTTGACTTTTTTTTGCATGTACGATTCAATAGTATTCATATACACCTCCAATATCCAATAGAGCTATTTTAAACACGTCACTAGCACGGAATTTTTCATTGCTTATTCTGTGACGAAACTGAATTTTAGTCTTTTAAATTGAGATGCCTAAATAGCGGGACGGCAAAAATTTCCTCCGCCCGGGCGGCTGACACCCACGCTACTCCGCTGGTAAGATTAGTCATAATGTGGGGTTTCTTTCTACGTAATGAAGTAGGTCTGATCGCAGATGGAAGCCACACTAATAGACAAGAGTCAACAACTCACTGTGCGTTTAGAGTTAACACTCCATTACAAATCTCTTAAGTACAGGGTAGAATGTTGATAATGTGAAAAATATATCTGTAATCTCTATTTACAATTCAGTCTCTACGAGGTGACACTACAATGAGATCTCGCACCATCTCAAAATCTTCCTAGGGCAGCCTCTGGTTTGGCCCGTGGAAAAAGTTTTTTGTAATTCGGCCCGGGGGCAAAATCTGTTGGCCACCTGAGCTAGACTCTTGTAAAGCTTGCAAGAACTCTGCACTAGCAGACAGCAAGTTCGGCCGGTGCAGAGGGAAAAGAAATCGGTCGGCAATAAATAAACGAAAACGAGTATTCGCCCGATCGAGACACATCACGAGCCGGCTAATCGGGCGAACACAGGGGCGCCGCCAGCTGTTTGAACGCCCGTGTGCAATACCGATTATGCCACCCCCTGTTTAACTACGACTACCTACGCTGAGCTTGCCAGAAAGACTCTTTGCCGCCCCCCTGGACGTGCCGCCCGCGTGCGATGCACGCCTTGCACGCCCGCTTACGGCGGGCCTGCAGCGGAGACTTGAAAGACTCTACTATGTCATCTGAACGAAGTAGAACTGATTCTTCTACATCAAACATGAAAGTCCTGCTCCGTTACCCTGTGAACTGTTTATTTTGAAATTAAAACGTTCTTGTAAGAGTCATTTTGATCGCCTAATCCGTAGTTGTCGCCAGTATAAACTGTATCGGCAGTACATTGATGATGAAACCATTCGATTTTATTTTACTATTTTATATGCTTTTGTTTATTCAGAACAATATTGATAAACATATAATAGAAACCACTTTCTAGTTTAAACATATGGACATTGCTATGGCATGAAAACATATCTATATTCGAACATTAAACTACGAGCAATTAACTTAGGTTTATGAAGTAGTGTTGCGGAAACAGTGCGTGCTTGATATTCAACACATGCTGTTTTACACCGCGCTAGTTGTTTTTCATTGTTTTATACAAAATATTGTTTATGCGTTTTTTTAGTTAAACAAAAAATAAATAACGAGTGTTTTTGTATCCTTTATTGTCCTAAAAATAATTATTAAAATTAATTCGATTATAATTTAAATTAAATTAATATCAGAATGTACACAAGCTCTTAATTCTGTGAAACGAAAGCCGTATTTCATTTTTCTAAACAATTGTTCAACAATAGCAAAAGATTTATTTATGATAAAGTCTTAAACATAAATGCAAATGCACTGATTCACTTGTTATTGGTTTATTTTTCCTTCTTTAATTATTAAAACATTTTTCATTTATTGTAAAAATACAAAAGTGAAATACATGAAAAAATTGTGCATTCAAAACGAATACTTTTATAAATATTTTAACGACGGATCGATCAGTCCACGAGTTTCTACTTAACGTGACATAGCAAAATGCAGGGCATTTTAGACACGACGGTTCATTAATCCGGCATCCTTCACCAGAATTTTCCAATAATCAGCACGTTAGTACAGTATTTCACAAATCGTAATTTGTATAGACACATGGCGCATTAAAAAACCCCGGCCAGGAAATAAGGCAAAGACGTGGCTGCACTAACACCCGTCACAGGGGCAATCGTGAGCATTGTCATTTTGCCAGCGGCAATGCAACTGGTGGACAATACACCAGGGGAATGTCTCTTGGAAGGTTTTACGGGAAAAGCCGTCCCTATTTAGATGCCACACACAGAAAGAAAACTAGGTGGCCAGCCTGGCACAAATCAAGGACCGAGTACCGGCGTCCAGTGGTTCCATCCGCTCGGCCACCAGACACCGGACAGAAATCGAGAGCGACTCCTAACACGGTACGCCAGGAAGGAGCAACCGGGAGGACCTTATAGCCGTGGACTATACCCATTGGAGTAGGGATGTTTAAAACTGGGGAGTGTAAACCCCCCGATTCAGAACTGCGACTTTACGGATTAACTCTCTTCTGCCGTATAACGCATCGTAACAAAGTAAGAAACAAACCGACGACGAACCTCTTGAGCTTGAGATCTTCGTCGTCCATTTGTTTCCTGTCGACGCATTTCGATTCGCTGGAATGGACACTGGGAGATCTTCTACCCGGGCATTGCCACTCCAGATCCAAGATTCCTCTCTTCTCTAATTTCATGTACAAATCCAATATCTCTTCCGGTTTCGGTTCCCATATTCGACAACTTTCCTTCTCTTCGTCGCTGCAACTCACTCTCCAATCCTCTTCGCTCTCCGTCGTCTCTTTCCCTTTCTCCAAACAGTCCGACGAACCCATTTTGCTTTTTAATAGTCACGTGATAGTTATTTTAATTTCAATTATTTAAATCAGTGACAGAAACGAAAAAGTTATATAATATTTTCGTTCGTATTTGGAAGAGTTATATTAATAAATTGTAAAATATAGCAAAACGTAAAACGATTAAATCGTAAATATAAATTGAAATTTTTATACATTCAAAATTTTAACATTAGAAATTATACTGTTTATTTATTAGAGTTAAGCATAAATAACACGAATAAGTTGAACCAATTATTCGTAAATTTATAAAATACGTGTACTGTCTTCTATAGAAGTTACTCTAAATGAACCTAATGCGGAGATAGGTAGAATTGACCAGCTGTTCTGGATGACGCGTATTAATTAAAACCGTATTAATAATATACACATGGGCGTAGCCAGAGTTTTGTTATGGGGGGCCTAGTAGAGGCCAACCTGACACAAAATTGAATTATTTCAAATTATTGTTCATTAAAATGAAATTTCCATAAGAATCGACAATAACTTAACACACATAAAATATGAAACTTCCTTTAATCATACGTTTTCGTAACATTAATATCAAACTCTAGCAATGCCTTAAACAAAAATTAACCAATCAATTATTTTTTTTACCATTCTTTAATACAGTATAGTTTACCGTCTTTAATCTAGATATAAACCAGAGGTGGCCAACAGTTTTTTCCTCCGGGCCGAATTGGAAAGAAAACTTTTTTCACTGCCCGAACCAGAGGCGGTCCTAGCAAGATTTTCGGGTGATGCGAGATCCTATTGTGGCGTCACTCCGTAGAGACTAAACTGTGCATAGAGATTACAGATACACTTTTCACATTCTACACCCAATTAAATAAGCTTCAACTTTTTATTTCTTTTTGAAAATCGTCTCAACACTTTTTCGGCTGTGATTTTCTGGGGAGGGTACCAGGTTAACTGGGGGGAGCGTGCCCACCCATGCCTCCTCCTGGCTACGCCCATGGATATACGTAAGAAATAACTACGTGTTGTATTACGTAGTAATAATTTTTTTTGAATTGAATTCTCTGAATACAGATGTGTAGAATAAAATTATGCATCGAAATTTTATTAATGATGGTTTTGTGTCTAAAAATGATGGTTTTGTGTCTATTGTTCATTAAAATGAAATTTCCATAAGAATCGACAATAACTTAACACACGATATACTGCTGTGTCGATAGATATACTGCTTCATCGGCTACCAATAGCTCTAATGCTGTGAAAGTGGAGTAATAGATAGTTCTGCCACTTCCAGCGCTTTGCGTTACCTTAAATGCATTAGAGGATGAGCTACGGTTTTCCCAATTATATTATCGTAGATATGCAACGAAATACAATATAGAAAAATGCAAATGCACCTATTTATTAATTAAACAGATACACTGTACACAGAAGGAAGAAAATATGTACAAAACATGCATACACAATACATTAATTTCCATTTTCCACGGAGAATATCAACTATTTTACCTTCAATTGTATTTGCGGGATTCGATTCCGGGTCCTCAAGAGTGGTAGGTTGTCACCACTCTTGAGGACCCGGAATCGAATCCGGACGGGTAAAGGAAATTCTAGGCATTTTTCGGGGGTGGTCCGTTCGGACACGTCGGGCCCAGTCCTTTACCACCCGGTCGCCCCATTGTGGGCCTGGCTGAACCCATAATGGGCCTGTTATAAGATGCCCTCTTAGTGCCCACAGGGCGGAGAGTATTAAAAAATCTTTCAATTGTATTCATATTTTTTAAATGTGTGAAATCCGAGCCCTCGGATCTTTCGATTAAAATTACACTATGTCTATATTTAAATTTTAAGGTGGCAAATAACTATCTTGCTCAGAGCGGCATAATTTCTAGCTGGCACTTGCCGGTGGCTAGGGGGGGCAGCTAGTATTTTCATGGTAACATTTCGAACATTTTAGATTGCTTGAAGTATGAATAACCTCAACCACGATTATCACGCCGTTTTTCTCTTGTATATACGTACCTTTTTTAAAACTCTTTCCGCCCTGTGTCGGCACTAAGAGGGCCTCTTTTAGCAAGTCCATTATGAATTCGGCCAGGCATACAATGGGGCGGCCGGGTGGTGAGGGACGGGGCCCGACATATCCGGACGGACCACTCCCAGAAAATTCCTGGGAATTTTCGACCTGTTTCAAATTCCATCTCGGGTCCCCCAGAGCGATAGGCTGCCACCTAGATCTATCGGCCATCCGGCCGTCTGTATATATGTACAGTACAGTACCAATATTAGCTACTCAAGCATCTGCAGAAAAAATGAAACTATTGAAACAGTCCTTTAGGCACTAACTTATGTAATCATCGATATTGGATTAATTTCACCAAACATCTAATTTTTGCAGAGCATAAATTCTTTTATTTTGCAAATATGTTCTTCGAATATTTTGCATTTTTAAATTCGAAAATGTAAAATATTCGAAAAACGACACGTTCCATTTTGGAACATTTATAATCGTAAGCCCAACGATNTGGATTAATTTCACCAAACATCTAATTTTTGCAGAGCATAAATTCTTTTATTTTGCAAATATGTTCTTCGAATATTTTGCATTTTTAAATTCGAAAATGTAAAATATTCGAAAAACGACACGTTCCATTTTGGAACATTTATAATCGTAAGCCCAACGATGGCCTATATTGAATAGGTTGAAAACGTTAGTAAAAATAAAAGAATTTATGCTCAGCAAAAATTAGGTGTGATTTAGGTCAATCTTTATCTAGGTGCACCTTCATGGCGGCGGTCGCGACTGTTCGCTTCGGTTAGGTTAGGTTATGTTAACTATATTTTTAGTAGACGTTACTTTTTTTTCTTTTGTTCAGGAACTACCGTGAATCAATAACTAGTGACGTTAGGCACTCGGTGGNAGCAAAACGTAAAACGATTAAATTGTAAATATAAATTGAAATTTTTATACATTCAAAATTTTGACATTAGAAATTATATTGTTTATTTATTAGAGTTAATCATATATAATACCAATAAGTAATTATTCGTAAATTTATAAAATACGTGTACTGTCTTCTATAGAAGTTACTCTAAATGAACCTAATACGGAGATATGTAGAATTGACCCAAGGTCTTAGGAATTGACCAGCTGTTCTGGATGACGCGTATTAATTAAAACCGTATTAATAATATACACATGGGCGTAGCCAGAGTTTTGTTATGGGGGCCTAGTAGAGGCAAACCTGACACAAAATTGAATTCTTTCAAATTATTGTTCATTAAAATGAAATTTCCATAAGAATCGACAATAACTTAACACGCATAAAATATGAAACTTCCTTTAATCATACGTTCAGTAGAGAGCTACATTAAGATTTGGCTATAAGTATATATTGATATATATATATATATATATCAATATATACATATAGCCAATTTTATATTTTATGAATATTATAAACTTATAATATATATACTGTATATTATAAGTTTATAATATTCATAAAATATAAAATTTACAAAGATTGAAACGCTAAATTCATTTTTCCTGTAACTTCTCGTCAAATTTCCTTGGTCATTTTACGAATCACCCTAATTCTTACAAAGAGAAATGCAAAAATTAAACATACTACATTAATTAAGCATTACTTAAGCATAACCATGGTGACATAAATAGAAAATATTTTTATATGCAATAATTTTGTATATTTTATGATCGATACAAAATACAAAGAAGAATACCGACAATTAAGGGCCTCCGGTACGCACAAAGGATGTATTTAACACTAGGAATCTAGTATTTGTTGAAATAAAAAACCTTTTATAATATCATGGGATAGGTCCTATCTTGTATATATTTATATGAAAAGAGTTAAAACCTTGCACAATCGAAATAAAACCTTTACTGCGCGGATTATTCGAGAAAATAAATATACCGATTTTAATCGTATTTAATATTAACTTTAATTTTAAAAAACAGCAATAAAGACACAATTCTTTGTTTTTTGAAATAATTTGACGCCAAATCATATAAAGATTTTTATTAATTTTAGAAATCCAAAGTTGTGTTTAAAGACAGATTGATTCTAATTACATTTATAATTATCTTGTAAACTTTCCTTTCTTTCTTGAATGAATTTATATCCGCTTTTTAAGGGATGGACACAATTGAGGAGGGTCGAAACTTGAGTAGTCACAATCGGGAAATGTCAAAATCGGTGTCACAATCGGTAAAACAAGTCAAAATCGGTGTCACAATCGGTAAAACAAGTCAAAATCGGTGTCACAATCGGTAAAACAAGTCAAATTCGGTGTCACAATCGGTAAAACAAGTCAAAATTGGTGACACAATCGGTAAAACAAGTCAAATTCGGTGTCACAATCGGTAAAACAAGTCAAAATTCGTGGAGTCACAATCAGGAGAAATGTCAAAGTAGGAAAGTCACAACTGATGTTTGAAATTTTAGTTTTGAAGTCTTTTTCAACTTTAGATTTCAAACTTTTTTTAATGATAAATTTTAATGATTTTTTAAAAATCATATTACTATAACTATGTACGAAATAACTACGTACAATGAGATTAAAATCTCTGAAATTCTTCTGTATTCTGTAAAAATAAAATAAAAATAATTAAAATTTTCATCTAAAATATTCAATTATTTTTTAAATAATTATCAAATCAATAACTTTATGTTGTTCTAAGATACAAATGTGTACGATTGAAACGGAATTATATTACTCGCGGTAGAGCAGTGGCGTATCTACTATGAAATTAACGAAGCTTATGTTTCAGTTTTTCTAATCCCGGATGGCCTCGATGCAACTACATTTTTGGTATTCTGCAGCTTGAACTGTTATGGGGCCTCTAAAACTAGCAACGAATGGGCTCCCATAACAGTTTAAGCTGCAGAATACCAAAAATGTAAGGAGGCATTGACTGTGAGCAATTAAGCGATACTACGACGTGTGATTTATAATGTATCCAATTATATTACCGTCAATTCATATTAACATCACAAAGTTACTGAATAATCTTTCTCTACATCCATTTACGCTATTGCTTTCGCAGTGTCGCGAGACTACAACTCTAAAGGATTTTGTCTTAACGCGCGTAATTTAGATCAGTTAACCAACTGATTTACTAAAATTGTGTTCTTTAAACACTTGGTTTAGATTTATACATCTGGATAAAACCACCAAACACTAGATGTTGGTCGTGGATTCGAATCGAATGTATACACAAATTAATTGATATATAGAAATTCAATCAATGTTTTGAGGCGGTATGTTCGACATTATCTAAGTTAGAAGTGTGTTAACATAACTGCCGAGTTTCATAGCAACTTGTCGAACGGCCTATGTGTGCATAGCGAACAAGCATATTCATTTATATATACAGTACGTATAAGTTAAAGATACATACCAGAAAAAGAATCTGAAAAATTTCTTTAATTTAGAGAACTTTTCTTTCTTTGGTGCATGGTCCATTGATTGATTGACATGCACATTGGATTTCGTATCCTCGATTATCCTATTGTATCAAAATGAAAAATGTAAATGAATTGAAAACTATTGATAACATATATTTGTCATTATTAATTAAAGATTAAAACAGTAAAATAGAATTGAACAGTAAAATAGGAGGAAGTAATCGATTTTTCTGCATGAGTGAAAGTGTTATGTATCAAACTTAATTACACAATGGATGTTATTGGTAGTCAAAGATAATCGGTAGATGAAGGAGTTATGTTACATTGACTTGATGTTTTCCAATGAAAGAATGTGGCACGGGCTGATAATATCTTTTGCCCTCAAACGCTCTGTCGATTCAGAAACGTAACACCTTCATCTATGGTAACAGTGTTAAAAGCAGTGCAAAACCTTACTATCATACAATGGCGTTTAAAACATTTTACAAGTTGGACATTAATATAATATGCTGTCAACGATTAAAAAGCTTGCCCTGGATTCTATGAACAAGGCAGAAGTAATACAAATACAGAATATATTAATCCACTTAACTTGCAAGAACCAAATGGAAATGCCTCTTTCACAACTTAGCAGTTCTAAATGATTCTATCTCAGACAAATCTAGTTTTACAATTTGCGAATTCATGTAATTGCCTGTGATAAGGACAAAGCTATATTCTTCATGTGGGGCAGAGAATATAGAAGTACTGTACATAGGATTGAAATTCTATGCTAACTGCTAAGGTTCTTTAATTATGATTAGATCATTCATTTTATTATTTCTCTTTAACTAGATAAAATATTCACAATAAAATGCTATTTTTATTGTGAAAAAAATAAATAAAATCTATTGTTTAATGTTAGTGAACATATGAATATTAAAATATTAATTTTAACAATAAATAATATCTTTTGTTTTTCTATAATATATTAATAAAATTATTTCATTTCAATAATATAAAACCAATAAAGGAAATTATATAAAAATACGTATTAAATAAATATAAAAATCTTACCTATTGAAACGATCGGTAATATTGCATAAGATTTATTAGAAAATTATTAAAAAGTAAGGCACAATTCTAGGACAAATGTAGCAAATTGGGACTTTGACAGAGCAGTAGAGCATATCGATAGGAACAAAAAAGTCAAAGGAACCATGCCCGTACGGGCGACCCTTCGCGAGATATAGGCTCCCAAAAATGCCGCTAATTAGGCAACGCTTTCTATGCCGCCGCCGCTCTATACTGAGCGCGCTTCTATTTCCCTATCTCTAACACATTGTAACTGACGACGGAAAAAGCCAACAAAACAGATTATACACTCACCTTCGACAGAGTCTCCTTTTCTCGCTACCCTACGACGACTGGCCCGTTTCTGATCTTGTTTAGGAGAAGCCGGGGTAAGACCGCCGGTCACCGCTGCCGCTTCCTCCTCCTCGGCTATGTCCAGGAGGTCGA
This sequence comes from Centruroides sculpturatus, assembly GCF_000671375.1. Taxonomy (NCBI): domain Eukaryota; kingdom Metazoa; phylum Arthropoda; class Arachnida; order Scorpiones; family Buthidae; genus Centruroides; species Centruroides sculpturatus. The sequence goes on along the minus strand of NW_019384709.1, from coordinate 416,658 downwards.
CGACGACGAAGATGGGATCGCCCGATGTTATTCGAACAATCGCATATAATCCAGGGTTCGGGTACAAGTATCCTTCGGTAATTAATTGG